>NW_026917267.1:0-25000 GCF_035046485.1 Aedes albopictus
CCCGGCTACTAGTTGTTTACTAGTTGTTTATCAATGAATAGTTTTCAACATTTTTCAGGCATTCCAATATGCATTATTCTAATAATGCCAATATGTCACGGGTTGATATTCGGCATTCTAGTAGCATGTCCTGCCCATCGTATACTTCTGGCCTTGGCAACCGCAGAGTGTAGCGAGCACGTGGCTTACCCTTTGCCGCCACACACCGTTATCTAGCACAGCGTCAAAGATCATTCTTAGCACTCGTCATTCGAAAACCCCAATTGCATGCAAGTGTGCTTTGAGCATGGTTTATGTTTCATTTTTATAGAGGACCATTAGCATCATTTTCATCTGTCTCAGCTTCTTCTGGAGCTCACAATAGAAATGGTTCCCACCATAGGCGCCAACTTGTGACGTAGTTGGGGGGGCGAAGCTCTCCAAAATTGGACAAAATTCAACTTTTTTTAGCTCAATGCACTAGTTTTCACGTAAATATGCCTAAACTAGATGAACTGCGTCGAAATTTTACGGATTTGGTTGATTTTGAGAGGCCTCGCCCCCCCCAACTACGTCACAAGTTGGCGCGTATGGTTCCCACTGATGATGCGTATTCGCATTTCACGGCTTATGTTAACCTTCATCCAGCCAACGTACATTTTCCACCTTCAGAAAAGCACAAAAATGGTCATAACTTTTTTGTTTTTCGATGGATTTTGATGAAATTCTCACAACTTCCCGAAAAACTCTCCTAGTTTATGATGCCGGGGACATGGGTGCCTGGTCCACATGGTTCCGGAGTTATTCCGGATTGTCTTGGGGTACCAAAATTGGCCACATACATTGCGCAACGTATATTTAAAGATCCCGATGAGGTAGAAGTATAGTGTCTTCGGCGAGTTTGTTCAGCAGGTTAAGAACGAACTGGCAACGACGACTTTGGTTCGCGATTCGGCCGCTAGGCGGCGCCAGTGTCAAAAATGTTCAAACCCTCATATCTCAGAAACCTGATAAGATAGAATGATGCTGTCTTCGGCAATATTCTTCAGCAAGCTCAGAACTATCTGATAGTAAAGTCTTTGGTTTGGGATTTGTCCGCTAGGTGGCGCATTGTGTTTGAAAATTTCTAACACATATATCTCGATACCCTAATGAGATACAAGCACGCCGTTTTCAACAAAGTTGTTCAGCAGGCTAAGAACTATCTGGCAATGGCGTCTTTGGTTTGCGAACAGTCCGCTAGGTGGCACCAGGGTAAAAAATCTTCAAACTTCTATATCTCAGAATCCTGATAAGATAGAATGATGCCGTTTTCAACAAAGTTCTTCAGCAAGCTAAAAACTGTCTGATAGACAGTCTGATTCATGATTTATTCGCTGGGTGGCACCTTATGTATAATATTTAAACACGTGTATCTCGTTACTGTAATAAGCTAAAAGCATGGTGTTTTCTGAAAAATTGTTTGGCTGGTTGAAATCTATCATGCAATGGCGACGCTAGGTGACACAAGCAATCAAAACATCCGAACAATTTTATCTCAAAAATCGGAAAACGTCCAGCAAATTGTTCCGAAATTCAAGAGGAATTAAGACGTGGTTCTGATATTATTCGATAGGTCCGCTTAGTATTGAGAAAATATTTGAATGAACACCCTAATGAACAAGAAGTATCCCATTTTCAGCGTAGCTGTTCAGCAAGCGAAGAGCCATTTGGAATGATAGTAGACGGTCGAGTACGATGGTACAAGAGAGAATACTTGAACACCCTCTTTGACCCCCTGCAGACAGATTTTGTCGCCCTACAATATTGCTTCTTTTGCTCCGTTTTTTTCTTCCGGGAATGTCTCCGGGAGTTTGTATAGGAACTCTTCCGTGAATTTTTCCAGGAATTTCCCCAGGAATTTCACCTGGAATTTATCCAGGAATTCCTCAAGAACTTCCTCCAGGATTTTTCAGGAAATCTTCCGGGAATTCTTCTAGGACATCGTCCAGAACTTTCTCCGGGAAATCCTCTAAGAAATCCTCCGAAAATTCCTCCGGGGATTCCTCCGGGGATTCCTCCGAAAGTTTCCCCAGGATTTCATCTAGGACTTCCATCAGGAACTACTTCAGATACTCCTTCGGCAATTTCTGCTGGAATTCTTCTGGGAATTTTTCCAGGAATTCCTCCGGACTTTTTTACCAAGATTTTCTTCAAAAAAATCACTGAGAATTTCCCCAGGAATTCGTTCATGAGTGCCTCCGAGAATTCTTTCATGAACTCCTCCGGGAATTTCTTTAGGAGTTCCTCCGGGATGTTCTATAGAAATTCCTCCAAGAATTTCTCTAGGAATTTCTCCTGGAATTTTTCCAGAAGTTTCTTCCGGAATATATATCCGGGAATTTTCTAAGGAAAACTGTCGGTTTTATTTTTCAAGAAAATCCTCTGGGAATTTCTCCAGGAATCTTTTCAGGAAGTCTTCCGTGATTTTTTTTTCTCACAAAACCCTCAAGAATTTCTCCCGTAATTACTCTAGGACTTCCTTAACGAATACCTCCGGGAATTTATCCTGTAATTCCTCCGGGAATTTCTCCAGGAATTCCTCCGAGAATGTCTCCGGGAATTTCTCCAGGAAATCCTTCAGGAATTATTTTGAATATCTTCCAGAAAATCCTGCACGAATTCTTTCAGGAATTCCTCCGGGGACTCTTCTGAAATTTCTCCGGGAATTTTTAAAGGAACTCTTCGAGATATTCTCAGAAAATCCTCTGGAATTTTCACCAAGTATTCCTCCGAGAATCCCTCTAGGATTTCTCCCAGGAATTCCACAGGAAATTTCTCTAGGAATTTCTCCGGTAATTTCTCCAGCAATTCCTCTGGAAAATTCTTTAGGAAATCCTCCTTCCTGGGGGATTCCTCTCAAGAAAATTCCTGGAATTCCCTGAGGGAATTCCTGGAAGAATCCTCGGAAGAATTCCTGGAGAAATATCCGAAAGAATTCCTGGAAATAATGCTGGAAAAAGTCCTGGAGAAATTTCTGAAGGAATCACCGGAGGAATTGCTGATGGGAGTCTTAGAAGAATTCCCGGAGAAATTCCTGGAGGGAGTCGTGAAGAAATTCCTAGTGGAATTCCAGGAAAAATTTCTGAAGGATTTCCTGAAGAAATTCCTAGTGGAATTTCTGGAGAAATTCCAGGGAGAATTTCTAGAGACATTCCCGGAGGAATTCCCGGGGAAATTCCAGGCGGAATTTTTGGAGGAAACAAAGCAGGGATTCCTAAAGAAATACCAGAGGAATTCCTGGAGAAATTCCCAGAGGAATTCCTGGAGAAATTCCCAGAGGGACTCCTGGAGAAATTTTCAGAGGGTTTTCTGAAAAAAAAAACACGGCAGACTTTCTGGAGAAATTCCCAGTGGATATCCCGGAGCAATTCATGGAGTAATTCCCGATGGAACTCATGGAGCTATTCATGGGAAAATTCTCTGAGGAAATCCGGAGGAATTCCTGAAGAACTCCTGAAGAAATTACCAGATGAATTCCTGGGGAAATTACCGAAGGAAGTCCTGAAGGAATCTTCGCAGGAGTTCCTGATGTGGGTCCTAGAGGATCTCCTGAACAAATTTCCGGAAGAATTCCAAGAGACATTTCCAGAGGAATTGCTAGAGAAATTCCCGAAGAAATTCCTTGAAATATTCCCGGAAGAAAAAACGGAGCAATATTGTGGGGTGTCAAAATTTGTCTGCAGGGGGTCAAAGACGGTGTACCGAATTACCCTTTCGAATAAATCACGAATCAAAGACTCAACTATCAGACAGTTTTTAGCTTGCTGAAGAACTTTATTGAAAACGGCATCATTATATCTTATCAGGATTCTGAGATATAGAAGTTTGAAGATTTTTTACCCTGGTGCCACCAAGCGGACTGTTCGCGAACCAAAGAGGCCATTGCCAGATAGTTCTTAGCCTGCTGAACAACTTTGTTGAAAACGGCGTGCTTGTATCTCATTAGGGTATCGAGATATACGTGTTTGAAATTTTCAAACACAATGCGCCACCTAGCGGACAAATCCCAAACCAAAGACTTTACTATCAGATAGTTCTGAGCTTGCTGAAGAATATTGCCGAAGACAGCATCATTCTATCTTATCAGGTTTCTGAGATATGAGGGTTTGAACATTTTTGACACTGGCGCCGCCTAGCGGCCGAATCGCGAACCAAGCCGTTGCCAGTTCGTTCTTAGCCTGCTGAACAAATTCGCCGAAGACACTACACTTCTACCTCATCGGGATCTTTAAATATACGTTGCGCAATGTATGTGGCCAATTTTGGTACCCCAAGACAATCCGGAATAACTCCGGAACCATGTGGACCAGGCACCCATGTCCCCGGCATCATAAACTAGGAGAGTTTTTCGGGAAGTTGTGAGAATTTCATCAAAATCCATCGAAAAACAAAAAAAGTTATGACCATTTTTGTGCTTTTCTGAAGGTGGAAAATGTACGTTGGCTGGATGAAGGTTAATTACAGCAGTGGTTATATGAGCCCGAGTTTATGTAGCTGTATTCTCGAGATACAGAAGTTCAAAATTTCTAAAAATTAAAGCCTATCAAAGAGCAAACCTAGAATCAACCATACTACACTAAGTACCTATGCCATGCCAAACTATGTTTTTTTTATAGTTTTGTTGTTACTGTAAAGTATTGTTTTGCGAATAATCATCTTATCGTAGACCATCAGTAGGTCAGCTCCAGAGGCACGTTCTACTCCAGAATCGTAGACCATACGGAAGATCGAGTATTGAAGGTACGGGAAATCATAAATATCGGGCATTTGAACTTCCAAAAATGGTACGTGTTAGATCAGAACCTACCCATCGATTATGGTACGGGCGGTATATCAGAGGAAGGTGCATAAGGTTCGGCTACAAACTATGGGGATTATGCGGCAGTGAAAGTTACTTCTATCATTTTAATTTGTACTGTGGCAAAACATGCGCTGAAGGAATGGCACAATCGCTTGGAATGAGAGTTGTGACAAAAATGCTGTAAATCGTCGATGACGCAAATAGCCTCGTGGTATATTTTGATAACCTTTTCAGTTCATATGATTAGTTCGAAAAACTGAGCTAAATAGGTTTTTGTGCCACAGGTACTATACGATAAAATCGCAACAGCACAATGCCCACTTTAGTTCAACAAAGCATTTAGAAATAATTGTCGAGGCTATTATAATCACCATTTCACTTGCGCCACCAAGTCGATAGACTTAGAATCAACTAGTTCACTAACGGATAACCCTGGATGTCCTGATCAACTTTGCCGAAAACGAAATACTTTTATGTAGTCTGATTCTCGAGATACACCAGCTAAGAAATTTTAGGACTCACTAGCGATACCTAGTCGATAAACCTAGTACTAACTAGTTCACTTTCGGATAGCTTTCGATGTTCTGATCAACTTTGCCGAAGACGAAATTATTATATGTAGTCTGATTCTCGAGATACAGCAGCTAAGACATTTTAGAACGCGCTAGCGCCACCAAGCGGATAAATCTACAACCAACTAGTTCATTATTGGATAGCTTTCGATGTCCTGATCAACTTTGCCAAAGACGAAATTCTTCTATGTAGTCTGATTCTCGTGATGCAGCAGCCAAGCATTTTTGAGATTTACTAAAGCCACATTGACATTGACCCTCTTCTGAGCCTACGGCTCAAACGGACCCGGATACCTGGACATCGGCGAACTGCAACTCTTAATGGACCCCCAATCGGACTGGAAAAGGAACAACAGCCACTCATCCACATTCTCGTGCTCTTCATTCTACCATTAATAGAGTAGAACAGTGAAAGATGCACGCAGGCAACCAGTTCAATATAGAAGAATAGAATAGAATACATCTAAAGGGTGATACGGTCAAAATTTGGTCACACAATTTTTTTCATAACTTTAGACTGCGTACTCCAAAACAGCTGATTTTTGTACCAGTAATGCTACATTATATGTAGCTTATACCATAAAATTTTCATCAAAATCGATTGAGTATTGGTTGATATATAGATAAAACCATCGACCTACCTTTTTAAAATTTTGTACAAAGGCGCTCCATAGTAAATTTTCGGAAATTTAAGGTCAGTAAAGAACAATTTTGATTATAGAACTACCAATACTGCTCCGATTTTTATCAAAATATTACAGTATAGTACTATTATGCAAATATGTTCTTAGTAAAATTTTGAGCCATTTTGTATGAATACTTTCAAAGTTGTAGCAGTTTGAATATGAAAAAAACTGACCGGGTGCCACTTAAGCAAATATAACTTTGTAACGGCTGGATCAAATTGAATGAAATTTTTACACAAGATTTTGATATGCATACTTCACATACAGAAAAATTTTCATTGAAATCGGTTTAGTATCTCTGGCTCTATAAATAAAACAGTAAAAATGTGTGAATCCTTTTTGCACAAAATTTTAAAATTGCAGATCTCAGGGTTCAAAAATATCTCCGCAAATACTGGACCGATTTTGATGAAAATTTTATGGTACAAGCTCTATATAATGTACCATTACTGATCCAAAAATCAGCTGTTTCGGTGTACGAAATCTGAAGTTATGAAAAAAATTGTGTGACCAAATATTGACTTGACTTGAAAAAATTTGACAAAATTTGACCACCTAAACAAATATAACTGTGTAACGGCTGGATCAAATTGAATGAAATTTTTACACAACATTTTGATATGTATACTTTACATACAGAAAAATTTTCATTGAAATTGGTTCAGTATTTCTGGCTCCATAAATAAAAGAGTTAAAATGTGTTCTTATTTCTTAATCCTCTTTGTACAAAATTTTCAAATAGCAGTTTTCAGAATTCACAATATCTCCGCAAATACTGAACCGATTTTGATGAAAATTTTATGGTATAAGCTACATATAATGTACCATTACTGGTCCAAAAATCAGCTTTTTTGGTGCACGCAGTCTCAAGTTATGAAACAAATTGTGTGACCAAATTTTGACCGTATCACCCTTTAGGCGCTGTACAAAGTCTAAGTGCAGCTGTCAATTGTTCTCGCTCACGTAGTGGCCAAGTGGACATTAGAGCTGTAAATTAGGTTAAGTGATTAAGAATAAAAAAAAAAAGCAGTGGTAGTAGAACAAGAGTGGTCCCAACATCTAGTGTGACTACTGGAGGGACAAATAATGCTGTTAATACATATAAGTTTATATAATATTAAATTTAAACGTATTTCACATAGTTACAAAAACATGAGGGCATAAATTTTCTAAGAGTACTCGCCTCAATTGACTGAAAAGCTGGGTACGCGGTAAACGGTGCATAGTGAATCAATTACCCCTACGTGTTCGAAATTGCCACAAGAAGCAACAAATGACCTCTTGCTTTGCTTACGTACATATAGCAGGAGCATAAAAGCAAAAGGAATATGTAAATGAAAAACTAGCACAGGTTTGATTTTAGATAATCAACGATGTAGCAAACAGAACGTGAGAGTTAGTTGTTTTCCTCATTACATTTATTTGTTTAAAAAAAAAAATGATTGCACTAATAAACAAAACTGTTAAAATTATAAAACTAACACTGTGTTTTATTTTTCTGTTTCATTGTTTTTTTTATTTAGTATAAATTTTCATTTATAATTTAGTATTTCTTATTTTTTTTTCGTTGTTTTTTTTTATTTATTATTCCTATTTTTTCTTTGTTTATATATTTATTTGGTTGTTTCTGTATTTCTTATAATCTCTCTGATTAACTTTGATTTCCGTACTCTAATTAATAATAAAATAAACGAACAACAGTGTTGCTGATCTAAAATGTTCTTGACTGCATTGCTAATTTGTATTCAATAACAGATTTTTTTTCAACTATTAAGTCACGGAATTAGTGATAAAAAGACGTGCCTATTGGATTAGAAGAATCATTCACGGCTCGTGTTTCTCCCAGAGAGTAACGAGCAAAGTAATAGTTATCGGATTAATGCTAAATGGTTGCTAAAACAGCTCTACAAGAGAAAAAAAACGTCGTCGTCGTCGAGTAGGTACCTACTATGGCTATATCGTCGTCATCCATCCATACCACAAGCAGAGCGCGCGGTGAGTCTTCGTCCGCTCCGCGCGGATATCGTCGTCATCGCACCCAATCCGACCAACCATCGCCACCGCATCGGCTTTGTTTGTCGCGTGCTGCAAGCAGCAACCAGCGAGCGGGCTGTTTTCAACATTGCTGCGGGGTTCGGTCAGTGTGGATCGTAACATCAACGGTGATGGTTGGATTTTCTTCGAGCGCCGTTGGAACCTAGGAATATAGGCGTGGAAGGTTGTGGTGAGGCGGCGTTTTCCCCCTTTTTGTGGTTCTTTTCTGTTCTCCCGAGACATCCAACACTTGCATCTTATGTGCGCGGATTCAGTTCATACTAGTTTGGTGAGTGAAGTTCAATAACTTAGCCGGAGCAGACCGGACATATGTACGTGGAGCCTATAGTTTCAATGCCTACTGTGGGGTAGAGAGGAGAAAAAGTGCGCCAAAGTGTCGTTCGTTCGAGCCTACATTCATACTGCCATCGGCCGGACCGGAAGTGGAAGTCATCAGGCAGTCAGCGAGAAAATTGAACAAACGTTGGAAAAACTAAACGAGAGCTTTGCTTTTTACAAGCTGTGTTCATCGATTTAGTGCGTCCCTCGTCCGGGGTAGGGCCGGGGAAAAGTAGTTTGTTGAGTTAGTCAACTGTGTCAGAGGGAGTTTAGTGCCATCCATCTACAACGTCGTGTGATTGGAGTTACTTCTGTCAGCCCAGCGATATCAGTGCGAAGTGCATAGCTTGTGTTGACTCATATCGAAAATATAGTGCCAATATAGTGCAACCATAACTGTACCAAGTTCAATCGTAAAAAAAGAATATACTTCGGCCTTCTGGTAGCTGTGTTATCAACAGGTGGGCTACATAGGAACGTGCACATAGTTTTAGACCAACACCAAACAACACCAACGGAAGTGTGAAGTACTCCAGTGAACGAAACAACAAAAAAAAAAGTTCCAGTGTTATCTTGTGCCTAAATAAGTGCTACTGGTGTGATGCTAATCAATATCGGTTGATTGGTCTGTCGGAAAAGAGCCTTGTGACCGTTTAAAATCATAAATAACTGTAGATTGAGGATAGGCGAAAAATACCGACGTAAATCAATTGGGAACGGTTATTGCTGATAGCGGCAATATTTTTCCGCCAGAATGGATCCATTGAGGTAAGTTGGAACAATTTGCTGTATTTAGGACGTAGCGTGACAATGACTATCCCGTTATACATAGTTTCATTGATGATTGTAATTTATCTCATTTGTATAATAATATCCACACCGATATCTAAAACTGATACCTCCGCCTGATCCAACCAAAAGAACATCATTCCGCATAGCGTGAGTTATTATCATGCTACGACCGGATGCAACCACAAAGGATCTGTTGTTTTTCCCCTTTATTACCCTTTATTAACGCGATCAAAGCTGAAATTATGACTTGGAACGGGGATATTTACAATTCTTCTTTTGTCCCCATTCTTCAATTCCTGGTATTGCCTTCTCATATGCGTTTTAAGTTTACGTTTCGATCTTCACTGTTTTGCATCGTCTTGTCGAGCATAAGCATCAATAAGCAGACCATGTGATCGGCGATGTTGTAAGGCGACTAACCAACAAAGTGCTGCATTGTATTAACATATCATTTTCAGTAAGAATTTTAATTTGATTCATTTGTAAAAGAATCACTCATGCCAATCAATCTGAAAGTTTTGAGATTGAAAACTGAGAAATTAACCATGATCGCAATAAAACCAATGTAGAATGCGTTACAGCAATGACCTTAAAATAGTCAAATTCAAAATAACAATACTGTGTTGAATCGATTTTGTACGCCCTTGTTGTGTGTTTGGGTTGAAAAAATTGGGACATTTTCTTTTGCACAACTAATTTTTTTTCACTTGACACCCCAACTGAGAAACAGCTTTCTCGCAGCTAATAAACAACGGAAGTAGAACCGGCTCCGGAAGCTTGAATTATAACCTACATCTTATATCGATTGGTCTGATATGACTCATCTGTTGTTACTGGTTCCGTTTCCGTTGCCTTTCCACTTTAATTTTCAAAGTGCTCTATACCAAAAATATTGGTTATATTGAGAGCAGTGATGCCAATAACGCAAAAGCATGCCTATCACAACAGCAATCTCAGTAAGAAACCTCTGAAAGAATCTTCAGAGAAAGCCCTAGAAGAATTATTTTTTTAATCTATGGGGCAATGTCTGGAAGGGTTGTACGTCATTTCCCAGAAAGACAAACCCCCAGAATGTCGTATCCCAGAATCCGGGACATTCCCCGGAAAAGAAATCCTCAGAATGACCCATTTTCCAGAAAGCCGTTCTCCAGAATAGGTCAGACCCCAGAATCGTTTCCGATTTTTTCGTTAAATAAGTTTCAGATTTAAATTTGAGTAACAATGATAAACAGAAGTTTGAGATAGATTAAGTAGTACAAAGCTTGTATTTGCACTGATGTTTGGCTACATCTAGGGCTACATATACCATTGATGAGCGGACTCCGTCTTCTTTCTACAGTTCGCTATTCTTTCTAGCTAACGGTGAAGATATAACGAAGGCACATCTTCAATTTACATGAACATAAATCTGAAGCACCAAATGACGTGACGGTTCATGCTGAAAAGTTGATCGGCTGCCCACTAGCAGTGGGTGTTTAGCGCAAATCATCATTTGGTGCTTCAGATTTGAGCACTTGTTAAATCGAGAAGTGGATTAAGATCTGTAACGGCGAACATGCAGTTGAACTTTCCACCTAAAATTTTTCCTTCTTCTAAAAATGGGCTGTTTTGTCTCCGTTTGGTGTTGTAAACTATTGTTTTCATCCTAGCGACCTTTCGACCTTAAACTATTCAGTTTATTGAATATTGAATTATGATTCAGCGTTTTGCCTTTCTGGTACACCAAAGTATACTGAAAGGTTATATGTTCACTCAAAAAACAAATTTTTGATGGAAGGCTCGGAGAGTTGAGTCACATATACCAATTAACTCAATTCGACGAATAGAGATGATGTCTGTATGTGTGTATGTATGTATGTCTGTGCGCAAAAAAAAACGTTCACTCACTTTTAAGGCACTTCCCATTAGCCGATTTTACGGATTATAGCTCCAATTGAACCGGAATTTTACCGCATTGTTTGCTATGCAATTGCAAATGGTGCGGATCGGTCGAGGCGTTCCGGAGTTATGGTCATTTTAGTGATCTGGATCAGCACCGGTGAACTGGTCACATCCCTTTCGGGACGGAGCGCAAAAAAGAGAAATCTCCGTACAAATGGCTCAACTTTGGTTCTTCAGAACTCTTAGATTTCCCAACAAAACAAGAATTGTTGTTCCTTACTCGGAAGAACTACTCTCCATCTTTCGATCTCAAGCTTTGACAACCTTGATAAATTGGAAATAAAAAATGTGCGACAGATAAAACTTTTTTATTTTTATGGTTTTTGTTCACTTTTTGTTTGAATGGTTGTAGTAAATCACATATGCAACGTACACAAACGTTTATTTGCACACATACAAGTATATGTAATGGCTCAAATATAAACACAGTTTACATCACTTAATACAAAAACTAAACAGATGAAATCAACATGTAAAGTTGTTATTACCCAACAGCACAATTGTGCTGGTTTGTCACGAAAGGGATATGCAATGAAACTGAATCAAATTCTATCATGCGACACATCAAATTGCACCGAATTTTATAAACTTTAGCGTAAAAGCTGAATTGTATGCGGAAATCATCAAAGAAAGTCACAAAATCACGATGTCGGCCAAACAATCAAGTTGGCGACCTAAAATCCAAGATGGCGGCCCACAAATAGAAGGGGTGGTTGTTTTAAGGAGTTTAAGGCTCTAAAACCATACAATATGGGTATATTTGGTAGGGGAAAGATGTCCGGAGTCCGAAAATGGGAACCAGAATATTCAAGATGGCGGGCAAAAATCCAAAATGGCGGCCAAAAATCCAAAATGGAGGTTGTTTAAAGTAGTGTTTCGGCTCTTAAGTTATGCAATATGGGTACATTTGGCATAGAGAAGATGTCCGGAGTTCAAAAATGACGACCAGAATGTTCAAGATGGTGGCCCAAAATCTAAGATGGCAGCCCAAAATCCAAGATGGCAGCCCAAAATTTAAGATAGCAGCTGTTTAAAGGAGTTTTGGGCTCTGGAATGATCCTGACTGCATGTTTTTGGTTTGATTTGGGAAAAAATGACGATCATAACATCCAAGATGGCGATTGTGTCAAGAAGTTTTAGGCTCTAAAATCATGCATCAAGGGATAATTTGTGAAGAATACACTTCTTTCCAGTTTGGAGGTTGTTTATTGAATGTGGGTGTTTTCTAATGTTCAACAAGTCAAACCCTAAGTAGTTACCTACTTTAATTAAACTCATTCATCACTTCAATTGGGTATGGGGAAAACGTATAGAGTCTAAAAATGGTGACCAGAGTGTCCAAGATGGCGGCCAAAATATCCAAATGATGACTGTTTTGAGGAATTTTAGGGTCTAATACCATGTAATATGGGTACACAGTTCTGTTTCGATTTTATCATTGTCTTCGCGGGACAGACTGTAATTTTTAAATTACACAGCGCATTTTTTTTTTTGCCTCAAAGATTGTTTGACTTTTTTCATCAGAAATTTTCCTTCTTTAATCAATAGGCTGTTGTTTGGGTTAATTTAAAACGCCGGCAGTTCGTGTTATTTGATTAGTTTTTTTTTATTGGATGTTATTCAAAGTTGAACATTAGCATTAGCCTTAGCATAAGCATTAAGCAAGTCGCACAAACTCGTAGGCGGTAAAGTTCTGAACCGCTGTTATGAGGGTTGTCTCCTTCCCGTCTGTTATTCAAAGTTGAACTGATAAAATGACTGACATTAGTTAACATTCTTATAGAAAACCACCCATCTTTTGAGAAAGGTTGGCGAACTTTTTTTCTTAACTGATTATTATTTTGAGATACACTGAAGAAAGAATTATTATATGAAAACCGCTTTAACTCTCCAGAAAGTCTTCCGCAGATGTTCGGTCAAATCTGGAAACTAACAGTTTCCCTGGATTCTCTTAGATGTACTGATATAGAGACGAACCAGCCAAGGGCTGAAAGTCTCTTTAATAATGACAAATCAATCAATCAATCAATAGATGTACTGAGTTTCATATTTTTTCTGGGGAATGTCCTATTCTGGGAAATAATTTTCTGGGGAATATTCCATTCTGGGGAATCTCGTTGTGGAGGCTATACAGTGACATATAATCGCCTGGAGGAATTCCATGAGGCATTTCTGAGGCAATCTTAGCAATAATTTTAGAAAAAAAAACTCAAGAGGAATTTCAGACGGAATCCAAATACGAAATCCTGGTGAAATTCGTAGAAAAATGCCTAAAAGAATCCTGGTCGAAAATCTGTAGCATTGTATGGAGGAATCTATGGGAAACATCTCGAAAGGAACTCCTGCACAAACCTTACGAGAAATCCGTGGAAAATATCTCAGCAGGAGTTCCTGAACAAATGTCAAGCAGAAGTCCTGGTTGAATACCACGAGGAAATTCTTAGAGAAATCCATAATGAAATCATAAAAGTATTTCCAGGAGAAATCACTGAAAAAAATCTGGTGGGATTCCATGTGAGATTTCTCGAGGCACTCTCGAAGGAATTCCTAAAGAATCCCCGTAAGATTGTCTGAACAAATTGCTGGTGGAATCCCAGCAGAATTTAATAAAGGAATCAATGGTGGAGTTTCTATAAAAAACAAATCTAGTATGAGATCCTGAAGAGAAAAAACATCATTGAAAAAAATCTCTAGAAGGCTTTCCGAAAGCACTTTGGGAGGAATTTACATTTCACACATGTTTAAAAAAACATCTGAAACAGTTCCGGCAACTAAAAAAAATGTTCCAAATCCACCGAATAAATTTATTGCAAAAAAACCGTTAGTATCTTCAATGAACTCTTTATAAACATTTAACATTTTTCTAAAGAGGCTATTATTAACTTGTATTCCGTCCTGTATTCCGTCAATATTTTGTTTCATAAATTTCGTAAACATGCAGAACATCATTTGCGGAAACAACATAAACCAAAGTTTTCTAGGAAACCTTTAAGGGTTAACCAAGAAGACAGAGAGCTTCTCTAGGATCCACATCACAAAGCTCTGGGTTATAAGAAAGAAAAAAAGAAAATTGCAGTTCAGCTAAAATTGTTCTCGTGAAGCCTTGAAGGGAAATATTGAAAAGCGATTCCAATCTAGGGCTCATATGCAAGTTTGTTCCGTTTTTATGAACACGGTCCGCGATTTTCAGTTGACAGAAACGGAACAGTGACAAAAATGGAATAATTTTCTTTGACAATATAATTTGCATCATTTCAATGTGAATTGAAAGTTTCACAAGAAAAAAGCCTAAAGTACAATCATGCTGTTTACTATTAAATTTTATAGTGTTTTGACATCTTGAGCACATCTTGGTTGAACTGCTTACATATTTTATATCCATTTTTGAACTCTTTCTGGAGTTTCTTCGGGGATTCTTTCAGGAATTCCTACAGGAACCTAAATTTATTAGGAAAATTATTCTGCGTTTTTACCAAGATATCCTCTTAATATTCCTCCAAGAGCTTTGAGATTCACCAAGATGTTCCTTCCAAAACTCTTGCATGAGTTCCTTCAATTCTTCCAAGATCATTTTATGAAATCCCTCCAGAAATGGGTTTTGTATTTCTTTAGGAGTTTCCCTACGATAGTATAGAATAGAATTACTCTATGACTTCATTAGGAGTTTCTTTTAGGATGCACCAGAGGGTTTCTTCAGATATTTTTTCAGGATATCCTTCTGGGATTCTTTTTCCAAATGTTCCTCTATGAGTGCTTTTAGGATTTCTGTAGAAGTTCTTTTTAGTATTTGTGCAGCAAGAGTTCCTTCTAGAACTTCAATTTTAAATATTTCTAAGACATTTTATGAATTTTCTCTTTATGCGTATTTAGAATTTTTCCAGAATTTCTTATTGCGCTTGCTCCAAGAGTTTCTTCTAGGAATCCTCCAAGAACTAGGAAGTTGATTCTGGGAGGACTCCAGGAGTTGCTTTTGGGAATCCTCCAGGAATTCCTTCTGTGAATAGTTTACAGTTTCTTTAGAAATCCCTCTAGGAGCACTCCTGGTGTTCCTTGTAGCAATCTTCTTCTTCTTATTCTTCTACTTAGCGTAACGTCCCCACTGGGAAAAAGCCTGCATATCAGCAGTGTTCTATGAGCTGCATTTTCAGCTTAGTGAACGTGTCAGTGTCTTTTTTTTTTAACTGAGAGTGTTCTTTGCCAATAGCCATTCGTGTGGCAGGTATGTACCGTCGTGCGGGGCTTCTTTTTACACTTTTTCATGGTTTTTCAACTTTATTACATTATAACTCCCAGAGTAGTGAATGGATTTCCACAATTTTTACACTCAATAATCGTGAGTATGTATGTAGGATGTATGCAAAATTTGAGCTAAATCCATCAATAAACAAAAAAGTTGTTCATACACTAATCGGACACATCTCATATAGAAATGGACGGGGGCTACTTTGGACATTTTTAACTATAATAATATTGCATTTAAAATTCCAGCGATATTTAGAAAACTACATTGTACCAATACTGTAGCATACTATATCACGGTGTGTCTAAAACCGTTATTAACAAAATAAAATACCCATCTAAGCGGTACCCACCATTCGAAAGATATAGTATCCAGGTATTATCTCTGAAATTTTGGAAATTTTTCATCGAGGGAATCGATAGTTTGAGTGATTTGAAATTTTAGGGTGATTTTCAATAAAACTCTCTTTAAACTATTAATACTCAATCGTGGTTGTATCACTATCTTGGCCATCGACCTGTCCTTTATAAATTTGACATTCAACATTCGAAACGTATGGTATTCAAGCATTCTTACTGAAAATTTGAGAACATTTCATCTAAGAAATTAAAAGGTATAGTGAATTGAATTTATAATCCAAATCCATAGGTTTTTACAGTATTTATGGCAAATAAACGGTTACTATTTACTACAAATAACCAACAGCAATTCATATTCCCGCTGTTGTAGTCAACCACAGTATTCAACAGCTGGTTGATTTCGATGTCTGGGGCGTACGATATCTCTCCCATGTTGTTGAAAAATTGCTGGGAAAGCTCTCAGTAGCTTGCTCTCCGAACACACCAAGAGATTTTCCAGTATCATCTCAAACCTACTTTACGTGGAATTGCAAAATATGAACCTTTGAATAACCCGGCCTCCCATATCCTTCCAAACCTAGCCTTCAACATAGTCTGGATCTAATTTATCTATGAAACACGCTCTGTAGATGTCTTTGCAGAGTTTTAATACCTGAAATATAATTATTATTATTAAACCACCACAGTTAATTAATCGCTTACATTTAAAAGATCGTGTAGCTAAGGACATCCTTCAAGAACAATCAAACCGTCCATTAATTTGTGACATGCTCTCCCTGTGAAGCAATACGTTCGTTGCTGATGTCTCACAACAGCCATCATTGACTTGCTTTTTTGGCGGGTTTGTGAAATGTGTTTCAAGAGTTTTGTGCAAAGCAAGCTGGGGGGTGGCAGTAAATATCTACTTCTGATCCATACCGTTAACTAGGTGCTCATTTACTCAACAAACATGGCGTTTCATTTACAAATGCTATTTCATCATGCCGTAAGGGTGATAAAAAATCGCCCAACAATTTACTTTAATTGCTGACTTGCTTCTACACATTACAAAAGTGCTGCTTTCTCTTCTCAATTTCTGATAAGCGTTGTTACGAATCCGCTTAACATCCTTTGAAAAAAAAAAAAGACACTACACCGTCTTCAGCCAGAGGCTGCACAGACTGAACATTACTAACACGAGACAACGGACAACACACATAACACCCAGTTGTCCAATGGAGAATTTTCCGTTTGACGGAAGATTTTCCCCGATTGGAGCGGGAATCGAACCCGCACTTCGAGGCTTACGAAACGCCTAGACGACTGACGCTGCTAACCGCACGGCCACGAAGCCCACCATTCATATACCACGTTATAATTCATATAACACACTGAGAATTCTCTTGGTGTGTTCGGAGAGCAAGCTACTGAGAGCGTTCCCAGCAATTTTTCAGAAACACTTGGTACGCTCCAGACATCTAAATCCTATTTCATCCAACTATTGAATGCTGTGATTGACTACAATAGCGGGCATTTGAACTGATTCTTGTTATTTGTAGTAAATAGTAACTGTTTAATTGCTATAAATACTGTAAAAACCTATGGATTTGGATTAAAAATTCAATTCACGATAACTTTTGATTTCGTAGATGAAATGTTTTTTTTTATTAATTTAGTTTAATCTGTGAATCCCTTCAAAGGAACAAAGTTCCACTGGGAATTCACATTATTTGTTTTTGTTGTTTAATATCTCCGCGTTTATTTTGTATATTATTTTAGTAAGTGTCCATTACCAGAGGGCTCTCTGTGTGAGCTCTTTGGTGTGGGGGTGAGCGGAGGGTACACTTAAAAAAAAAAAAAAAAAATGTTCTCAAATTTTCAGTAGGAATGCTCGAACACCAAACGTTTCGAATGTTGAATTCCAAATATATGAGGAACAGGTTGATGGCCACGATCGTGATACAACCACGATTGTAAATTAATAGTTCAAAGAGAATTTCATTGAAAATCGCCCTAAAATTTCAAATCGCTCAAACTATCAATTCCCTCGATGAAACATTTCCAAAATTTCAGAGATGATACCTGGATAGTATATCTTTCAAATAATGGGTACCGCTTAAATGGGTATTTTATTTTGTTAATAACGGTTTTAGACACACCGTGATATCGTACATAATTTCAATAAATATATGCGTTTTTAGATGGCTCTGTGCTATTTTTGGTATTATGAGCAGCGTGATATTGTAATATAGACAGCCTTAAAAAAATGACCATCAATCCATCATTTAGGTGAAAAGGTCATTTATAATGTACATATAACGATACAAATATTCGATTGTATATGCTACGTTGATACATTTTAAATGAATTAAGCGACCCTTTGAAATTTATGAACTGTAGAAACAATGCATACAGAGCAAGTGTTCTGATACGTTATATATATGTTTTTTTTTTATTTATTCGATGTTTTTTCGCGTCCTGACAAGCAATAAAGGGTCTATTTGAAAAACAATTTCAACTAAATGAAGGGGAAATATTGCTTCATAATAGTCCCAAAGACATCAAACAGATTTGAACCATATTCAAAAGTGTCCAAAGTAGCCCCGCATTTCAAAACTAGCTGTAGGAAGTCAAGGATATTTCCATTAAGAAAAGATCCTGGATCGACCGAGATAGAAACTGGTTATGCTGAATATCAACCACGCCTTTACAGCTATGGCTTATGGGAACCCCTTAGCAGTTCGTTTTAGGAATCCTGCAGGATTTCCTTCGTAAAATCCTCCAAAATTTCCTTGTGAAAACCGTCAGGATACATATCACCCTTTACTGGCATTTTACCAGATTTGCTGGTATGTCTGAAACACACGGGGAAAAAATTAGAAGGCACGAAATGTTGCTAATTGACAAATTGAGAGATGAAATTTGGGAAAAAAAATCGCGTTCTGATGGCTTTCTATTCCGCATAATCATTACCTGTTCTGTGGCTTAGTTGGTTAAAGCGCTTGTCTAGCGAATACGGAGTCCTGGGTTCGTATCCCACCAGAACGCGATTTTTCTCACAAATTTTATCTCTCTATTTGTCAATTGGGTTTTTAAATTTTGAAAAATGTATTCATTTTTCGATTTTATACGAAAGAGCACCTTTTTCTGAGCCATCATGATTTTTTTCAGATTTTTAGAACTTTATTTTGATACCTAAAATCAATTTCGAAGATATTTTTCGAAATCACCTTTTGACAGCTGGGCAACTGTTTGACAGCTCCGCCCAGTACAAAATGCAACGAGGGGTGATTCGACAATTCGCTCCCATACAAACTTCAAATTGATATTTAAATAGGCTCCCGGGCACCAAAATTCATGAAAATTTGGATTTTGGCTCAGTTTGGCATGCAGATTCAGAATATGGAATAATCTCAACACCGCCAAAGAAGCCAATTAGCAACATATCGTGCCTTCCTAATTACAAGTTTTTTTTTCAGAATCCTTAGATCCTCCGGGGAATTTTTCAGGAGTTCTTGGAGAAAACGCTGGAATCTGATTTCCTGAATCCCAGACTAAACTCCTCTTTTTTTAAGTAACTCCTAACAGACTAAACTCCTGTATTTCTGAAAGAAATTTCCGAAGGATTTCTTGGAAAAATCGTAGAAGAATCTGGAGGAATCCACAAAAGGCATACAAGGTGGAATCTTTGCCAGTAGTTAGTGAAGGAATCCAAGATGACAATTTTGAAGTAGTCGAAAGATGAGATCCCTGATAAAAATTATGAAAGAATCTCCAGAAGGAAGGTCCTAGAGAAATTACAAGAATAATATTCTGGAGGAATTCCCACATGGAATCCCTTGAAAGAATACCAATATAGGTGTTCTAGCCGAAAAGTTAATGAAAAAAAATGCATCAATTACCCTGGGTGATTTTTTTTAATGTCCCAGAAAATGGAGTCCGACCTTTGATGATTTTTTATGCACATCCCAACTATTATTGATTTATTATTGTTGCCTACTTGTTTCACATTCGAAAAATTAATTATATAAATTGGCAGACAAAGAAGTAAAATTATGCATGACTGGAAGCTTCAAATATGAACTGTTTATAGCTATTGTTAGTAACTGGGGCACATACGTCTTCCCGAGCAGAAGAAAATAACAAGAGAATAACATATCAAGGTATTTATCTTAAATACTACCATACCTTGATATGCCCTTCATTAGGTGGTAATAAGAGGCAAAATAACAAAAACGAATACCAAAATTGTGTATAAATAACACCTAGAAAATAACAAGTCTTTTTATTTCAATAACGAATGCATACCTGAAATTTCAAGTGCTGTTTTTGTTATCCCAAAGTTATTGAATAACAAACTAATAACATTTCTTGTTATAAAATGTTTCATTTATTCAATAACTTCATGATGTAATAGCAAATCTTGTTCTTCGGTAATTTTCACTGCTAAACCAACAAATACTATATCAATACCAAGCTCTGCTCAAATACCTCCAACTGTTATTGTGATGTTCTCATAAAATTTCGTAGAATAACGCAGCAATAACTATTTTAGGTATTAGAGCACATGCTGCTCTTCGCATGGTATTTGTAAGGTATGCACTTCTGCTCGGGTTTTATGTCCTCATGCGTAGCAACTTTTAATTCATTTATTAATGATTTCCCTCAACATTAATGTTAAGCTTCTGATCATATGCTCTAACGGTCCCGAAAACTTGGATATCGGTTAACGGCAACTCATAAGGACTGTATCGGAAATTAACTATACACATTCAAAATGCTCTATCTCGAAGCACGGTTGGTCTTTTTATTTCGGTTCTTCTATGAAATCTTCACAATATAGTTAAGTTTAGAACAGCTTGAAGAAATTTGGAAAATGTTTAGTATTATTGAAAATATGGTTCTATGAGTATACCACACAAAATAACAATCTGTACAAACTGCATTTTTTTTAAATTTTTTTTAAACGCTTCAATAATTTGTAGCGAAAAAAATTTGTACGGGGAAAAATCTGGAAAATAATGATTATTACTAGCAGTTATGTACACATAACATATCACTTAAAACCGACTTTTAAAATTCTTATTTTGGATAGTAAAACCTCCAACATTAAAAATATGGTCTATCCCAAAAAAAACACCTACTTTTTGGTCGAACTTTGACGCTCTGTTTTAAATATTCTCAGAGGTTATAAAATTCCGTTCTCTGGTAAAACTACCTCTTCAATAGATTTAAATACATACCCAATCGAAAAAAAAATGCAAATTTTCAACTCTATGTATTTTTTATTTGCATAATCGTTCTTTGAAGATGCATAATAAACGACTTCCTTGGAAAATGGCCATTTTTTCATTTTTTGGAATTGCCCTAAACTGCGGAGGGAATTTTTCTTGATAAAAATAATTTTCCTATATCATGAGCATTCTGGAAAAGAATATATTTGCGCAAAAATAAGAGTAAAAATTGAATATTTTCCCACAGTTTTCGCAATTTTAAATTTTTAGGATGTGTCCAAAATTTTAAAAACATATATGCATTCTTTGAGATAAAAGTCCAAGTTAAATGATTATTTCTTGAAAATCAGAACTGCCATTCTTTATTTAAGAGATTTATATAGTATCTCCAAATATAAAGTTATGTTTATTTCGAAAAGATTATTTTCCAGGCAATTGTGAACGTTTATAGTTAATTTCCGATACAGTCCTTAATGTATCCCTAATCGGAAAAGGAACAAGAGCCACACATCAAGGGTTCATTCACAAATTTCATAACGCCAAAATTGGCCTTTCCTGACACCCACCCACCCCTTCGTAACACTATTTATATGGGGAAAAATTTTATTTGCACGGGCTGTAACACAATGAAGGACACCCACCCACCCCCTCCAGCGTTAAGACATTTGTGAACAAGCCCCAACATCCTAGCGCACATCATTCTACCATGGACAGAGTAGAAAGTGCAGCAGCGCAAAGGCAACCAGTTCGATAAAGTAGAATTAGAATAGAATACATTTAGGCGCTGTACAAAGTGTAAGTGCAGCTGCCAATTGGAATCGCTCACGCAATGGCCTAGTGGACAAAAGAGCTGTAATTTCAAATAAGTTGAAGAATAAAAAACGGAACATACCTGTAGCCACAGCTGTAAAGACGAGGGTATTCAGCGTGACTATACGTGTCAGGGCGACGGGTTCGATTCCCGATCCCCGATGCTTCGTATTGAAAATTTCCTTAATTTCGTGAATCGTTTACTTTTGCATCACCACAAAACCATTTTTCCATTTTAGAAAAAAAAAAACTGAGAGTAATATTGATCACGAATTCATGTTAGATGTAATATAATTTCAATTCTCCCAAAACCTTACTCTTTGTTTTTATTTTATTTTTTTTTGTTGTTTTTTTAAGAAGTTGATTTCCAGCTTCAAAATATTGAAATAATGTGAAATCTAACTCTAGCATAGATCCGCGATGAATATTACTCTTAGTGTACTTTTTTAAAGTCCATCAAATATCATCAAACATCTTCGAAGACATCATTTCAATCCAACAAACGATTTTCGAACTATATTTTTTGCAGAAGAAAATTAGGTTTTTGTTTTCATATGCCTTTTTCAAAAGTTAGCTGAGAAATAATGGTTATGTGTTGATACAAAATTGAATGATTCATGAAACCCAGCACATAAACAAAATCTCATCAAATTCAAAAATATCGAGTCATAAATGGCATTTTTTTCATGTTTTGGGCTGGACATTCTCTATACACAAATCAAATGCACCAAAAGTATTCACTTTCATCTCGTTCTCACTAGTTTGAAATTATTTTGAACGTGTTATTTATATGATATATCCTACCGACCGACAATGGCTGACCCGAGCTACTATTGCCATGAAATCGTGATCTGGTTGCGTTACCAGATAATTTACGACAATTCTGAAAAATAAACGTTGTTCGTCTTCAGTGTCGATGCATTTACCTGTAAATTTGTTTCTTTGAAGAACAATCAAAATTCCCATCATTTGATAATCATAGTTCCGAAAATCAAAAGGAAAACAGCGGTACTCTATTACTCAATCTTAAAACAGACGGTTTGGTTTTGCTCTTTTCAAGCATCCGCACGTGAGATCCGTTCGTACTACCCGAGCAAATCAAACAGACTTGAAGCAGCGATCGCAATAAAAATAAACCGTATATTTTGTATATCTACGTGGGGCGATGCGAAATGACTTTGTTATTGACGAGATTTCTTTGTAGCTGAAAGAAATATTCGCTGTGGCGTGTGTGGGCCAGGCTTACAAGGTCATCTTATATCGTGTTCAATACTTTTGTGTACAAATTTTAAAATTCAGTATGGTAATGTATGTAGTTATATCGTTTTGTATTTTGTGGTAATTTAACATGAAACTTACCAGGAAACTTTGCGATGTTTTTAACGTCCAAGTCTCGTTTAAAACTGTAATAAAACTAACAGAAGAAAACAAAGACCACACAAATCGGATATTCCGTTCGCGAGTTATGCACGTTATGTTCCTGTTAACGCGTTTGGTAGAATTCAGCGAAGTATAGCTGATGAAATTAGCATTAGCATTAAGCATGTCGCACAAATTCGTAGATGAGCGATTCCAAGCAACAGCATCAAAATTAAGCAAATTTTTTAATTCATGATTTTCTATTGAACTGAAACTTTGCACAGTTTTTCAGTTCCATCTAAATCGCCATTTTCCGATATCAAATTTTTATTTTGCATCACGACTAACTTTTCAAAAGGGTGTATGTGAAAATGGTTAAAAAATATTCAAAAATCTGCACAGCCAAAATGGTTCGTTCGATTGCTATGAATTTTTCAGCACAGTTAGATAACTACATGGTGATTCCTAAGAAAATATACACTGTGAAAAAAAATATTTTCTAACATTGAAAAATATCATTTTTGTCACAAAAACTCAAATATCTCAAAACCCTATCTTTTTACCAACGTAATTTTTTAGGGAAAACGGTCCATTGTATTAGCAATCTACCATAAAAATTTGGTGATGATAAACTAATAAACAAAAAAGGTATGACAATTCAAACATTTCACAATTTTCACATTTAGTAATATTTTTTTTAGTGTAAATTATTTCGGCCGCAAATCGCAGTTTGATGCTGATTTTATTGTTAATGGCCTTGCGTGAGTAAAACGAGCTGTTTTTATTATGTATTATGTATATCATATGTACTGTACAGTAATGTTCCGATTTCATCACGCCCTCCGCGCATTAGTCGTTTATTCATTAATTTGCTGTTACATTTGAGGACAAGTGTTTTCCCTCTTCTTCAAGATGAATGTTGAAAGCGTGTTTTGCAACGTTAAACATATTGAAATGGGTATAGATGTTGAAGTATATTTCAAAGCATTTTTGAAAAGGGGCGTGATTAAATTGTCTAAACAGATGTCGCTGATGGTACGGTGGCATGACTCTCTGCACTTAGCACTTCTGGCAATTTCCTAGTTGTTGTCGTTTTCGAATTTCCTGCGCCATGCTTTACCGATGATATACAGATGGCTCGTTTGTCAAAGTCTAGACGGCAGGACGTGCAAATGCGTAAATTTGGATTCAATTTGGGCATAACCAGTCTCTTTCAGTTCATCTATGGTGCTTTCGGTGAGATTTCGTAACTCTTTTGAACATTTTTTTTTCATCAAACGGTCTACAACAGAGCGTTGAGTTGAAGACCTTTGAGAGAGCGACTGTTCATGTTGTTCGTTAGGTTATAATAAACAAAATCACTTATTAGTTTTAACTGACTAGTTTGGTGTTGTTTGCTTGGCTGAAGAAAAAATTTACTATAAAATTTTTAATATCCATAGCGGTAGTATTTTTTTGCTTTTTCGTGAGCATTGTCATGGTATGTATACAGACAAACAAACGTAACACTGACGAAATTTTCATTGACCACGCCTTTAACGATCATTTTGAATCTTGGTTGTGGCTTTCATAACCAGAAGAGTGCCCATCGTTTTTCTTTGCGTTTGAAGTTTCACACTAGCGCCTTCTGATGACGATATTGCACAACGCAGTGTTTCGTGAAACATTTCCACCAGGTGGTGGTAGTGTGAACTGGGCGATGGATTTTCACGAAAATTGTTCTAGGCATTTCGTCTGTTTGTCTGTGGTATGTACCTCTCATGCATTTGTTGTTGTTGAAGTTACTCGCATTCTTCCGATCATAAAGTCTGTTCAATAAGAGGTATTTTTTTT
>NW_026917268.1:0-25000 GCF_035046485.1 Aedes albopictus
CTTACGAGACACCTAAACGACTGACGCCGCTAACCGCTCGGCCACGAAGCCGAATTAGCGTGGTTTTATGGTACCACACGCATGGGATTGGTTCAATTTCACATTTTACCGCTTACCAATCGTCCCTGATGTGGTCTTCAACTATGGAACTAGTTTTTCTAAAAAATTCGTGAATTGATGTACCGTATGCATGGGTGTGGCTCATTTGCGCATTTCGCCAGTTCCGGCGAGACACTCGAAACTGGTTCCGGAACACTACCGGCAGTCTTAAATGTGGCCTGAGACTATTTTCTTGTTGACCGTTATTCGCGTCATCGAAGAAGCCGTTATTTATTGTGCTGCGTGCATGCGTTTGGTTCCGTTCTACATTTGATCACTTCCGGCGGAGCACCTGTAATCGATTTCGGCACACTATTGGTTTTCCAAAGGGTGGTCTATGATTGTTTTTCTTGTTAACCGTTCATCAGGTTACCTAAAAAGTCATTTAATGTGTCGCATTTATGAGGTTGGTTCTCCTTTACATTTGACCACTTCCAATGGGGCATCCGTGATCGGTGTGGAACACTACCGGTTGTCCTAATTATGGCCGGAGACTGTTTTTTTTTTGCCAAATCAAGATACTTAAAAATCCGCGATTTGGTGTGTCGAATGCGTTTGGTTCACTTTTTTGTTTGGCCATTTCCGGTGGGACACCCGGAACCGGTTCTG
This sequence comes from Aedes albopictus, assembly GCF_035046485.1. Lineage (NCBI taxonomy): Eukaryota > Metazoa > Arthropoda > Insecta > Diptera > Culicidae > Aedes > Aedes albopictus. Next base: position 709 of record NW_026917268.1, read on the forward strand.
GATCATTACCTGTTCAGATATGTTCTGAGAATATTTTCCTACTTACTGTTCATCAGAATATCAAAAAAGCCACTATTTGATACATCGCATGCCTGGGTTTGGTTAACTTTTATACTTGGCCACCTCCGGCGGGATATCTGGAATCGGTTCCGGAAAACTACTGGTTCCGATATGGTCTGAGAATGTTTTCCTGCTTACTGTTCATCAGGTTATCGAAAAAGCCGCGGTTTGATATGGCGCATGCATGGTTTTAGTTCAATTTTATATTATTATATTTTATATTATTATATTTATTAACCGGTTCAAATATGGGCTGAGAATATTTTGCTGCTTACCGTTCATCAGGATGTCAACAAAGCCACTATTTGATATGTCATGGCATGGGTTTGGGTAACTTTTATACTTGGCCTCCTCCGGTGGGACATCTGAAACCGGTTCCAACATGGTCTAAGAATGTTTTCCTTTTTACTGTTCATCAGGGTATCGAAAAAGCCGCGGTTTGATATGTCGCATGCATGGGTTTAGTGCACTTTTATGTTTGGCCACTTCCGGCGGGACACTTGGAACCGGTTCCGGGACATTACCGGTTCAGATATGGTCTGAGACCATTTTTCTGCTTACCGTCGCATGGATGGATTTGTAGCGTTTTCATATCTAGCCCGTTCCTGGGGTACCGGTCCGGAACAACTACAGGGGATAGACAAAATGATCGGGATAGCCAAAATTTTCACTTTTCAAAACATGGTAAAAGACCTGTAACTTTTTGAAAAGTGCATCAAAAATCTAAAATTTTTACTGGAAGGTAATCAATTAGTTATGTATCAATGGTCAAAATTTGGGAAAGATCGGGATATTCTACATGAAGCTATAAAGATTCTAGAAAAAGTCATGATTATCCGATAGCCAACTTTGAACTGTTATATCTCCGGATTCAATGAACCAAATGCAATGAAATTTGACTTATATAATAAGCTTTCAAAAACTTTTGACATAACCTAAAATTGTTAACACGGAAGAAAATTATAGCGTTTAGATTATTTTTCTGATATAACACCAAATTATCGAAATTTTCAACATCGCTTCAACATTCGGGATGGTTATTATAGTTTATTTAAATTCCCTCTAATTAACTTTCATATGAATACGTTTTGACAGGAAGAAACAAAATAATCGGCAATAAATTGAAGAAATGTTGGGAAGCATATTAAAATTAGATCAATTTACTAAAAAATCATAAAATAAATAGAATCGCTGTTATTTTTTTCTTATTAATAATTTCAAGTTTAGTTAAACTTTTTTCAAAGCTTATTATATGAGTTATAAACGCTCAAAATTTCATTGCATTCGGTACATTGAATCCGGAGATATAACAGTTCAAAGTTGACTATTGAATAATTTTGACTTTTTCTAACTTTATGCAGAATAGCTCGATCTCTCCCAAATTTTGACCATAGATACACAAAGAGTTGATCAACTTCCAGTAAAAATTTTAGATTTTTTGATGCATTTTTCAAAAAGTTACAGCTCTTTTGCCATATTTTGAAAAGTGAAATTTTTGCATGTCCCGATCATTTTGTCTATCCCCTGTAAATGGCCATAACTCCAAAACGGCTGAACCGATCCGAACCATTTTCAATAGGAAACAATGGGATCAGATTCCGCGTCGAATGAACCATCGGTCATTAAAATCGGTTGAGGTTTAGTTCAACCGTGTGAAGAATTAGCATTAAGTTAAAATTCACAAATACAAAAAAAACTAAAAAAAAAAAAACTAGTTAAAAAAAGTTCAGTTCGACTTTGACTCTTTTTTTGGCAAGAAATCCTTGAAAAATATTCTCCAGAACACGATGCCACTCACTTTACAAGGTTTAATGTGGTTTCTGGAACATGGTCTTTATGTTATTCATGTTGAAATATGCATAAATCTAAAAAAAAAAAAATCAGCATGAGTTTCAAAATTTACTGAAATTTGTTAAGTGGGCGACATCGTGGTGATCGACCTGCAACTTCTCCAGAGATTGCAGCAGAGATTCAATATAAATTCTCTTTGGATTTCACTAAAATATCTCAGGGAAACATTGTAGGAGGTGTAAGTTTGGACTCAAAATAGGAGGGCCTACCCTGCCACTTTGGGGAAGCCCAAGTCCACGGAGACAATTTTAGTCAACGGAAATCTGATGAAACCCCAAGACGCGCCGTGCCGTTTTAACGGTTGAAGGGTAAGCATGCATGACGATCGATGGATGCTGCATGCTCGGTTCGAAAATGCAACTAAGGTGCCTGATCGGTTGCGTTGGGCAGGTCGGTATCACTCGAGAGTAATTATTCCGTCATTCATGTTTACCGATGTTTGTGCTTTCGTAGGCACCACCACCGCTAGCAAGGAGGAAAGTGAGACACCGATAATTATTGCCGGGGTAACTGATTTTATTATCGAAAATCAATTTAAATTTGCTGCGTTCACACTTGTGATGAATAATGAGCATCATATTTTTTTTTCGGGAAACGCTTCAGCTGATCGCTTCGAGAGGTTGACTTCTGGCCCTCTTATAGTGAACGATGTTGTTGCAGGAAGATGTAGCGTCAAAAGTATGTTAGTAAGAAAGTGAAATTTTCCATTTAACTGAAGCGTTGTTTGGTACAACGATCATTATGGGATCCGAAATTTTTGCTATTTACATACATTACGAAACATGTTATTTAGACAGATTAATCGATCGTGATTGAAAAAAAAAACGGGAAGATTTCGTAATGCTTTAATGTTGTGGTTGTATTATATAGTACTGACTCTTTATGAGCAAACATGGTGAAATAATTTAAACTTCCACGTGGTTCAAAATGTCGTTATGCGCAATCATCATTTCCAAATTGGAACAAAAACAATGTACAATAAATGATTTATAAAATTACAAATGGTTCTTCATCTTCTTATTCTTAGAACTATGAATATTAGCTCTATTATTTTGTGCAGTAACTTTGGACATATTGAGCTAGGAATTCGTATAGCATGGCTGATTTTATGTAGGTGGTTGGGGCACACAATTTGCTAACTTCCTTCCAAAAATCTGCGAAATTGCTTGAAAGACACCTGAGAAATTACGGTAGTCGTAAAGTGGGTTGCACTGTGTTAAAGGAATGTTTTATTGCGAATGTTTCAAGAGTTTAAATAAATCAAGAAGGATTTGTGTATGTATTATGATATGAAATATAATCTTCTGAATCTTTTTGTAATTGTTAGTGCTTACAAAGGTTGGGTTCTTTGACTGAATGAAATATTTATCAATGTGCAATTGATGATTCGTCGTCACCGCTTAACTCTGGTGTGAATTTTTCCCCATTTTTCCATCCCGATTTTCGTAGTGAGTTGAGGAGATAAACAATGCATTTAGCCCGGGAGCCATCGAGGGCCATTTCAGAAAACGGTGTGCGTGTAAATATTTTATCATCAGCGCAGTTTTTTGCCATTTGTTTCTCTCCCTCTCCTACCCCGGAGAAACCCGTAACGTGGGTAGATCACCTTGGAATGGTGCGTTACGGTGTAAGATCTACCATTTCAAGTTTTGATCTTGCTATTTTCCAGCCTGGTTTATTTAAATGCAGGAACATTGCAGGATCAAAATTTGGTGTACTTTTTTACACTATTTATTTATTTTTTTATTCTATTTATTTTTCACTGCTAATATACCGTTTGTTTCAGAGGGATGGAGGTAAATTTAAACTATATATAAATAACAATTTACAAAAAATATAACAGTGGAGAACGTATCACAATTTAATACTTTTTTCTATTTCAGATTTACAAGCAGGCAATCTGCGATCAAAACGGCGAAGGTCAAGATTACCGTACGATACAGTGACAAGTAGACCACGTTTTCCGCGTTAGTTTATTCGTGCCGAGTTCCATAATTTCGTTTTTTTTTCTCGAACATTTACGATAATGTATTTCTGTTCATCACACCTTCAACTTATATTACGCGTTGCGAACATTCGCGGATAATAAATATGTACAACGGTTTTATTATCCGCAATCTTATTAACACGGGAACGCGAAAAAATAATACAAGAACATAGATGAAACTCAAAAGCAACGATTCTAGTTGTTCAGTTGTCCAGTTTTCTCGTAAGGCTACGGCGCGTGTTTCGGTTTTTCAGCATTGGCAGTAACACTAAACGGAATTGCATACAGTTTATTTTCTGACTGAGAAACGAAAGCTTGGTTTAAAAAATATTCATACCCGGTATATAATTAAATTTAATACACAAACATACAATAAAATTATTGTATTCTTCCGACAGCCGGCTGGCGGAAGACTAAATCATATCAAGGGTTGCATAAGTCACATCACTTACCAATGTGAATCCAGATCTATGTAACTTTCTATCCCTTCCCTTCCCACCAACAAACGTCCTTCCTGTGACAACCGTGGGGATGCGGAGGTACACACGGTCTCTAGTAGCAACGGATGTCACACCAACATTCCTTTCCTTCCCCGATGACCGTAAGGACGTGGCCGGCGCCGGTACTGACAATATAAAGTTTTGAACCTTCAAAATTGCACATTGAGGATGGAAAGCTACACCCAGGCCCCATCCATTTGGTTCCCTGTGCAATGTTGACTGTTCTGGTCAGTAACGGAGTAGCAACTACGAATTGTACGGTCATCTCATGCTCATGCTCATGCTCATTTGTTTCTCTCCCTCTCCTACCCCGGAGACAAGCTCTGCAGGCAGGCTGCAACTTTTCACGATATAAATACGCGCGCGATGTTTATTTTCAACTCACCCTTGCGAGGGCCCCGCTACCATTCGCTTCCTCTCAGGTGCGCTTATCATTTGCATATATTTCACTTATTTCTTCTATTTTTGTTTATATGTTGCGAGTGAAATTTTTGACAATTTTTTCATGCCAATATAAGCTGAGATATTTGTCCACATAGTTTTCGTTATTATTCAACATGGTAGTTGGTTTATATAACTAAGATAAAGGGGGATGATTTAACGAAAAGAGGATATTGCATCATTGATTTCATGTAACTGTGATTACATCTGCTGAACAAAAGAATAACTTTTATGAAACAATATTTAAGTTAACGTTGAAGCATTCGTCATTGAAATCATCGTCATCATCAAACATTTGAAAGCAGTTTTTTCATTCAAATCAAACAATTTTGCAACGAAAATGGATTCACTGCATTCCACATGAGGAATGCAATACAGTGAATACATTTTCGTGGTCATTGTTTTGATTCACAACGAAAAAACTGCTTTTCTATTTCCGAAAAATGATGACGAATGCTTGAGCCTTAATATGATTTAGGAATCTCACGATTGTACATTGTAGATGGTAAAGCATCTCCTCCAGGCACCATTTGCAAGTTCTATGTGCAATGTGGGTTGCCCTATTATTTGTAACCGGCATCTTACCAACATCGAATAAGGGGTTAACATGGATGTTTAAAAGCACACTGCAGCGGATGGGGTGTGGATCCAATATTAAATTGGATTCATCCATTTTGGAGTTCAGAATTTTCTCCTTTTCATATCACCGAATTCCACGCACAGAGTAACTAATATATTTTGGACCCTCTGGGTCGTATTACCAAGACTTTCACAGATTTAATGAAAAGATGCCGAACATGTTTAAAATCATTCGCAAGCATAGGTTGCTCTGCATGGGTTGCAATCATTTCCTTACTGAAAATATCATCACTTCCCTTGAAATTATGTTTTGTAGATCTCGTCATCCGTTCGAGTGACGCGGCGCAGCATGTTTATGAAAGGAGAATATGATGATGAGGAAATTTGCAGATATGAACGTTCATCATTCTAGCGAATTAAATTCGAAAAAATCATACTTATCAGCCTGCGTCAATCAAGTAATAAGAATGTTGCATATTCAAGTAGCAGTTTCATCGAAAACATGTTCAAACGGGTTAGACCGGGTGTCCCAAAATTTATACTTCAGAAGGTCCAAAATACATCGCGGTGTCCAAAACAGTGCAAACTGATGCTTTATACCAATATGATCATTAGAGAATGTTACTCTGAATCTGTTTGATTTGACTTAAATTCAAACTAATATTCTCTATGGGAGTCCAAATTTCGACCGTTACCCTAGTCCAATAATTTTCACATATATTGTTTGAATTCACTTAAAGGCAACAAAATAAACTCACAATATAAATTTAAAACTATACGAAGAATTGAAAAAAATATTTTTCAACTATTGAAAAATTGTTGCTTGAAAACATTTTTTCTATTGAAAATGGACTCATGGGCCGCCATGTTTGTTTTTTGTCTTTTCAATATTTTGATATTTGAGGAGTAACAAAAAAAACAAATAAAATAAGGGTCATGCACAAATTACGTCACGCCTTTAGGGAAGAGGGGGGGGGGTTTGCAAAACGTGACGACCCATACAAAAAATTTGTGAGATACCATTCAAAAAGTGTGACATAGGGGGGAGGGGGGATTGAAAAAGATCGGTTTTTGCGTGACATAATTTGTGTATCATCCCATATTTCATATATTACTTTATCATTTTATGGCTTACACTTTACTCAAAGTGTAAGGAAGTAGAGATCAAAGTGGATAATGAAATGATAGATATGATAGTATTCTCTAGGTTGCGAACAAGTGTGATTATTTATACAAGGTGAAATTAGGCATAAGGGACATGTATTAAACAAATAAATCGAATGCGTGAAACTTTTGCCGTACGACCTGTACTTTTAAACAGATCGGCTGGGTTGGCAGTTCATACCACCATACCAAGTCTGGCAAATCCACTTTGATCTCTACTCCCTTACACTCTGAGTAGAAAGAGACCGAAAAAGCCATGAAATGATTACGTTATAAATAGAATAAGGTCGATAAATCAGAATGTTGATATAAAAAAGTTTGGCTTAAAAGAAAAGTGTTCTATCCAATAAGATCAAATAAAGTTAATTGGAAGAACACGCCGCGATATAGGCATATCCTATGAACGAAAGTGTGAATTCCGCAAGAGCTACCGATCGATAGAACTTGCAATGAAAACAGAACATTACAGGTAGACCCAACTGAAACTTTTGCCAGTCTTGGTAAGGTAGTATTCGTTCAATACATCTCCTCCATGCCTAATTTCACCCTCTATAAATTTTCACACTTGTTCGCAACCTAGCGAATACTATCATAAATCAAAAAGTTGATATATATCGACCCTGATTCTTCATTAGGGCCAAACTGACATTTTCGATTTCTCTTCATCGATCCTCTCTTTGTGTTATTACGGTTCTTCTCTCTCTCTTTGTGTTATCACCGTTCGTCATTGTTTCGTGTAACCTCCGGAGTACCGCAAGGAAGTCACCTTGGGCCATTTCTCTTCTTGCTATACATGAACGACTTGAACTTCATTTTAAAATGCGACAAAAAGTCTTTTGCAGACGACCTCAAACTGTTTTACGTTATCACTAAGCTTAAAGATGCTGAACATCTGCAACAGCAACTGGAAGTATTTGCAGCGTGGTGTGACCGCAACCGAATGGTTCTAAATCCTTCGAAATGCTCTGTCATCTCCTTCGGTCGGAAACGATCCATATATACTGAAGACTATGTCTTGGCCGGCGCCTCAGTTCAGCGAGAAAACTAAGTTAAGGATCTAGGAGTCATCCTAGATTCTAAATTGAAATACAAAGAACATGTATCATCGAAAGCATCATTGCAATTGGGATTCATTTTTCGATTTGGCAAACATTTTCGAGATATCTACTGTCTGAAAGCATTGTACTGCGCCTTAATACGTTCGACCTTAGAGTACTCAGCTGTAGTTTGGGCCCCGTTCTACCAGAATGGAATACGAAGAATAGAAAGTGTCCAACGAAAATTTATTCGGTATGCTCTACGTAATCTCCAGTGGAATGACCGAATGATCTTCCGAGTTACGTGGATCGCTGCAAGCTAATTCATCTTGACCTTTTGAGTGTTCGCCGAGGTGTTGCAAAGGCTTGTTTTGTAAGTGATCTACTTACATCAAACGTTGATTGTCCGGAGCTGCTGAATCAACTGAACGTGGACATCAGAAGGCGCGCTCTTCGTTCTAGTGATTTTCTGCGCATTATTAGATTTTCGACAAACTATGGGATGAACGAACCTGTTAGGAGTATGTATCGGGTATTTGTTATTTGTTTTTCTAGTTTTGATTTCCATTTAAGTAGAGCCAAGATACGAGACAATTTTTTGCGTGCACTATCTGTTTAATGTAAAATGATTGTTCTTTTTGTTTGTAGTTGATTAAGATTTGTCATTGGGGTGTTTTAACCTATTGACATTGTAACAATTAAATAAATAAATAAATAAATAAATAAATAAATAAATAAATAAATAAATAAATAAAGAATTAAGTTTTCCAAAGATTCTTTGGTTGAAATGCGAAGACGACGACTACATCTTGCTCTAGAAATAAAAACAATAATGATTTTGTTTGTTTTGATCAAGTTATAAGCGAAAGAGAGAGTCGATGAAGATGAATCGATTAAGTCAGTTAGGCCCTTAAGAAAAATCATTGTCGATATATTCCATACACTCCCGATCAAAGGTTTGGGGTCACCCCCTCAAAAACATGTAATTTTTTTAGGACCATATCTCTTTAAAACCCTAGGTCTCATTCAAAAGATGATAAGTCAAAGTAACTTTGAACATGATTTAGGTGAAACTTTTACAAAAATAAATGTATGTAAATTTAACACAAAGCTGTCAAATTTTCTAAAAAAAAATAAATATTAAATTACGGCAGTATCACTGGAAATTGGGTCGACCAAATCTCAAGATGAGAGTGGTAATATAACCTGTTTTCTATTGGTTTTCAACTGATTTTTACCGAACTTAGCTAAAAAATCTAGGAAAAAAGTTATTAAGTAAATTAACACTTGATTTCATCGACCAAAAGTTTGGGGTTACTGTCGTGAAACATGGAAAAGTGATTTGGTGATATCTTCGTCATCTATAGTTCAATTTCAATTCTTTTTGGTTCATTTCAACGATAATTAACCCTTATGTGGCCAGCAGGGTATCCGGGTACCTTTTCCGATTTCAAATCTCGACATTTTTATGATTATTGGGAATAGGAAGTTGAAACTCTGCTAGATCTAAGGAGGGCAGGGGGAGGGGTTCCTGATTTTTTTTTATTACGTGAAATGCCGGCAAGGTACCCGGGTACCCACGAAACTGAAATGATCATATATATTCGTCAAATTTTCACCGATTTTAAAATTGTTTTGGCTCATTAAACTCAAAAACTCATTATCTATCTAAAAAATATTTTGTTGCACCGATCTGAAGACTGTAGTTTTTGCGAAATTTGGATTTTCGGGAGCATGTCCTTATACCATATTGAATCCCACATTGTTGAGCCTAGGATACCGTATAGTGGCCATTTCCAGCCATGGCCCCACGGGAAGCCTGATCCGAAATGCAGCTACAAAGTCAACACTTCTTCTTCTTCTTTTTGGCTCTACGTCCCCGCTGGGACTTCTCGCCTGCCTCGCTTCAACTTAGTGTTCTTTTAACATTTCCACAGTTACTAATTGAAGGGCTTCCTTTGCCTGCCATTGCATGAATTTGTATATTGTGAGGTAGGTACAATGATACACTAACGGGAATCGAACCCGCCGTCTCCGGATTGGCGATCCATAGCCTTAACCACTAGGCTAACTGGAGACCCCACTGGAGACAAAGTCAACACGTTTTCTGATTCAAGACTGGTCAGATACTATATGCTGAAGCCATTTTATTTAGGATGATTGATACCGATATTATTTTTATTCCTAATCCTTCAGTCGTGTGGAGTGTTACGAATGGCAGAACAATAATTATCAAGATCATTTCGCGACTACGAAGGTATTGCGGATCTTTTCTAACATCCGCATACCGGCCAACAACTTGTGCGCCGACAGCCCATGCGCCGGGTTGTGCGCCATACAAAATGTAAATAAACAAGTGTTAAAATGATTCTCGCCAAGAGCTTTATCTCTCTTATGGTTCGGATCCATTTTTTGCCTAAAACATTGAACTTCCTAATACCTGGAAACAAGGGGCCTGCAACTCTAAACTTCTTCTAGTATACTTAAATACTAGGAAATACTAAGAAATACTATCCAAAATTCACAATCCAAGCAAGCAGGCTTCTGCGATGAAGAATCAAAATGAAACAAATGTCACTGAATCTGGATCTCAATAATTGAACTGTGTGCAAACATCATTTTCACAGGACAGTAGTTCCTTTGACGAAAACTGCATGGGAACGCTGACGTTACCCTCCAATTTACAGTTTTAAAGAATTGCCTGTGATCAACCAAATGTGTGAACCAAATGTGAGGAGCATCTTTTCTTATCTAATCTCTTGTCCATTGCAGATTTCTACTTCCGAGTCTTGATGATCGCCGCTTGTTAACCTAGGGAGTGGGTTGACAGTTTTACGTCAATTACCAACAGCGCGGTGTTTTGATGGAGTATTCGTTACCATTTAGGGTAAGATTTAGGGTATCGTCACTATCCTCAGCAATACGTCTATATCCAGTCCAAGATCCAGTCTTAACCGTTATATTCGGTGTACTGGGTGGGCACAAGTGAAGCATTTTAACCGTGAGACCTACGCTTGCTATAAAAACACACGCATTGATCTAAATAAAATGTTTATTTCTTTCGTTTTAAATAAAAATGCGAAATCAATGAAAAACAATTTATTTATTAAATATCATACATTACAGTTTTTGAAACATTCGTATTCCAATTACTGCTCTCCGTAATCACCTAATCCATAGACAATTAATATTTTCGTTAGCTAAGCTTTCTTAGCAGGTCCACCGTTGGACCCTCGAATTCGAGCAATCCCGTAGTTTGCCTTCTTCTTATTTCTCAAAAATGGTTTCAATGCCTCATTTCCTTCCTAAAGGTTTTGAAATTTAAACAGTTTCTTCATGCAGATCTTTTATAGGCAGTGCGGTCTCGCTGGGAGGATTGCTCGAAGAATCACGCTGGGAAGATTTTCCTAGACACCTGATCCTGTTGAAACGTCCCAAGGCTTACAGAAGATACCGGAACGCAGTTCCAATGTTGATCCCGTTTGGGCACACAGCATTGCAAAATCCTCTCTCCAGATGTTCCGCTTTGACAGCCAGAATACGTAGAAGGTCTAAACTGTTTCCCAGAATGGCGACTAAAAAATGAATTGTACAATTATTCAAATGCATTATTGTATCAGCATCGCATTGTAGGACTGTTACTTACCGTAATTTTATTAGAATCTATGCTAAAATAATTAGAACTAACCAAGTGAGAGCAAAGCTGCTGACATTTGGTTGCGGTAAACAGAGCTAGTAGGATGTCCATAACAAAATCCATAACAACCACGATAGCAACTGCTACTTAGATTCCAAACTTTCAGTGATACTAGAAATACTACGCAATACTAGAGTGAGACAAATAGTAAATTCATTGGAAAGTTTAGAGTTGCAGGCCCCTTGCCTGGAAATAATGTAAAACCACAGACAAACAGACGTAACACTCTAATAATTCCCATCGTACAACGATTTAACGGTAAAATTCAAAATTTGATAGTTGGCCAAGTGACCATCTGTGGCGCTCACATCGTTTTTGTTCGTGTTTGACGTTTGCCCACTACCGCCACCTAGTTGATGGTTGGCTAAACTCAGTCTTTTTAGCATTGGGCGAACATGGTTCCGTGACTATGATTTGAATCAAAAAATGTTCGCAGTGTTAGGGTAAAAGCTCCCTTAGTGGAGGTAGTACCAATAGTGGTGGTAGTGCCAATTTAGCACTATTTCGAACAAAAAGCTTGTAAATGACATTTTTAATAGACGCATCATTACTAATTAATAACATTAATTCAGTTTTGTGTTCAGGTTTTGCCGAAAAACCTATTTTAAACAATTATTTTCCTTAAATTTTTTACTCCTTTGCACCTATAGTGGTGGTAGTGTTCCTATAGTGGTGGGTCCCATAAGAATTCAATGGGATGCGCCACTATAGGAACCAATGTTAAATTTTACCTCCATAATAGGAACCGTTTACCTATAGTTGGTGCAAGTGATTTATTAGCAAAAACAACAAACATTTTTTTCTGGAAAATCTTAAATAAGGTTCTTTAGAAATTTTCTAGAAATCTTCCTACAGAAGATTCCTGCAAAAATATCTATAAGGATAACTTTGAAACCCTTCAGTATTCCTATAGAGAATCCTGCAGATTCCAGATTTCTTTAGTAAATAATTTGACCAAATATTCTTTTAGAAAGTGTTCTTAAGATTCCTTTAGAAAGAAAAAAAACGACGATATTAGAGCTTGGAAAATATTCAGAAATTGCTCCATGTTTACTAGAGATCCATACATTTCTGCTAGAATTTCTATAGAAAACATTCTATGAATTACATAATAAATTCCTACAGAAAACCATAACTATAGAATTTCTTCAGATTTGTAACAAAATTTCTTTAAAGAATTCGATTGAAAGCCTTCCATGGATTCCTTCAAAAATTTCTCTGGGATTTCTTCATAAAATTTTCTACGGATTTTTTTAGAAAATCCTCAAGAGATTCTTTAGGAAACTTTTACAAGGATTCCTTTAAAAATTTCAGCAGTCTTTCAGATATTCTTCCAGGGGTTCTTCACAAATTCCTTCATGTATTACTTCACAAACTACTACAGAAATTCCTGTAAGAATTATTACATGAATTCCATTGGAAATTCTTGCTGAAATGTCTCCTGGATTTTCATATGAACCGGATATACCAGCAGAATTGCTTCAGAGATTCCTGCATAATTTTGTTCAGTAATTCCAGCAGGAGTTCTTCCACAGATTCCAACAAAAACTTCGGGAATACCTTGAGAGCAGAACCAGCTATATAGCAGTTTCTTAAGCTAAATCTTGCTTAAGAGTGGTATATTGGACCCTAGTACAGCAAAAATGTTCGTTGGGTTATCCAGTCTCTAGTTTGTCTAGTTTGTCTAATGATTACCGGAAAGCTTCTCACAGATCTTCTGGGAAAAATGTCATTAAATTTCAGAAGAAACATCTGGTTAAGTAATTGGAAAATTCTGGTAAAAAGAATTAGGCTAATCGCCGAAAATTTGTAAAATAAATCGTATGAGTTTTCCTGAAAACCCCTGAAAATCAATTGAGTATATTTTTTCAAACAATATTCAGTAGAACAATAAAACCCAGAAAAGAAAAAAAAATCTGTAAGATATCTTGAAGAAATGTATTAATCATTTATGTTATTTCTTATTATTGTGTTGGTCTGCAATTCTTGAAATATTGCCCTTATATTCGTACAAGAGAAATAAATTTTGGAAAATATTTGGGGAACATCCATTGAACTCCAAAAAAAAAACACGAATGAAAAGTACCGTGAGAAAAAACATTCGAGGGACAATTTTTTTTTTTTTTCGATACAGGCATACCTCGATAGTACGTACACCACCGCTTCGTTTAGTGTACGTACTATCGAATCACAAATTTTTATTTCAAATTTCATCTTCAAATCAAAGAATGTAATTTCTAGAACATCAGGATTGCCAAATAATACATGTGGCCTAAGGGTCCGTTTATTAATTACGTTATTTGGCTTGTTTTGGATGCTATCTTTATTGGAAAAATCTTCTTGTGCTCTGTGGGATGCTTCGTAGAGGCATCTCGTCTCTGGGAACTTATATTGATTTTTTTGAGTTATCTTTTAGAACCATCCAAACTGGTCTAGATATAATAAATTGGATCTAGATCAGATATATCTTGTTATAGAAACATTCTAGATGTATTTTCTCCTACAATATTTATTGCCGTGATATTTTCAAAATCATCTGAACATTGCTCCTTCTAGGACTCCTCCTAGAGTTTAATTTTTTTTTTACGAGAAGGGATTTCTAGAGGAATCCCGGAACTCTTGGAGAATTTCAAGGAAAAATGCCACCATCATATTATAAAACAGCACACGCATGCATACCCCCTTTTTAAATTAAATCCAACCACTCATGATAAGCTGGCGAAATTTTATTTAATCCGAGAGCTGACGGTTTTTTAAAGTCCGAATCGTAAACAACAAAGCCACAAAACGTTAAAAACTAAGAACATTTTCCTTAGCAACCGCGGCTTGCAGTGCTCCACGGTACTCAAAGTTGTTTAAATTTCCAAACTCATGGAAAACTGTCAAATATTTTATACGTATATCGCAAAAAACCGTTAATTGTTGGAAAACGAAAAAAAAACAAGTAAGTGAACTGAAATCAATGGTTTGGATAAGTAACTTGATGGGTTTGATTTATGTTTTGGAGAGCATTCTGCACCGAGAAATTTACTTTTTTTTATTACCACGCAAAATAGAACCATTATGTGCTTTTTTATTTTATTAAAACGTTCTATTGGTAAAGAAGACGTTTAGTTAATAACTGTGCAAGTGCTTATCAACCACTAAGCTGAGAAGCAATCCTCCCCAGTTGGGATGTAACGCCAGAATGATGATGCCAGATATTTTGACTGGCAGAAAATATCTCTGTAAAGCTTAGAACACTGCAATCATTACATCAAACGTTTTCGCTCATGCCTTTCATTTCGCTATATTTTAAAACTGATTATTAAAATAGGAGTCTGCATAACACATATTCATAGTATCGGAGTCTCTGATATACGCCTATATACTAATGATTCGAACTCATTTTGGTAGATGAAAAAATAATGAAATTTTGGTGTACGTACTATCGAGGCAAAATGTACGTACTATCGAGGGTACGTACTATCGAGGGTACGCAATATCGAGGGTACGTACTAACGAGGTACGCCTGTACTCCAAAACCCAACTTTTAATTATTTTTTTTGAAAAAAAATGAATAACTACAACCTTTAAAAAACCACAATCACCAATTGTCGTGGGGCGCCAATCTGTATGTTTGCCAAGGGCGCCATGGGACTACGCTACGGCTCTGCTAATAGCACCACTATTGGTGCATTTACCCTACGTCTGTTTGTCTGTGGTAAAACAAAGATATAATTGACGGTAACAACGGTTTTACTTCATTAAACCACTGCCTAATAGTGATTTGACTAGTGAAAAACTTGGCGCATAGGCAATTGGTGCGCAAATTGTGCGCTGGTATGTGGATTCCAGTTAATCATCGCAAAGTGCCCAACACACATTATACCCTGGCGCGCAACCTAGAGGTCGAAGAGAAACTTGTCGAAATGCTAAAAATTCCCGAGAAGCTCAATAAAAGAGATTTCAACTCTTTGTCGCTCTAATGAAAAATCTCGTAAGGAACTGTCAGAATGTGCGTGAAAAAAAAGCAAAAAATATTTCCCTTTCGTTTTTTCTCACGTAACCCAGCACGCACATTCGACAACTTCGTAGTCGCGATGGTAAGAAATTCATATTTCACCCATTCGGCAGTGTAACAATGTGATTCAAGTAACAATACATCCGAATTTTTTTTTAAGAAGGGGCTTGTTGTTTGCAATAACTCAGTCAATTTTGAATCGATTCTCATGAAATTGTGTACACATGTAGGACCTACATTGTAGGTACGACTAGTACTACCAGTATACAAAAAATCAGTTTAATGTTTCAAAATTGAGTAAGTTGAAGCAAAAAAAAACTAATTTCAATGAAAAATTTATTATGCTTTTGGTCGAAATCCGAAGTGACCGAACGTGCGAAAATTGATTTTTAACATACTTAGAAATGTCGCAACTAAATTTGGATTAGTGCATATTGTAGCTCTTAATTAGCTTAATGATGCGCAACAGAAAAACTAGATTCAAATTTACTTCGCAGCTGCAACTTCGCATGTGCTTCAAGCGACGACTTCGATTTGGTGGTGCGACGATAATAGTTGAAGTCAAGGAGCTCTCACGCCAAATCCTAGATTTTCGCAAAAATGTGTACAAAGAAAGAATATTTTGACAGAAATGCAGCAATGTTTGCACCTTTTTGATTAGAAACCAAACTCCAGCTTGAGTAAACATTATTAGAGTGAAAATTGAATGCAACAAATCATACACTAAAATATTTCTTCTCACTCCAACAAAAACAAGTACCTACTCTTCTTGCTTTTTCAACTGAGTTCAACTTTTTTGAATCCAAAACAAAACAATAGCATGCTACTTTTTGTAATATTCTATAACCAGAATTTGCTTTGAGAAAAAAGTTTTATCACATTAAAATATTGAGCAAAATAGAAAACATAGCTGCCAAGTATGATGACTTTGGGGTGGGTAAAAAAATATCTCTTCTAACCCGATTTGCTCCGATTTGAAATTCAATTTCAAAGTCGCCAAAATCGCGTTGAAAAATCGCGTAACTTCGAGATTATCGTGCAAATCGCATAAAAAGAGTCGCGTACACGCTAAGATCAGTTTACCTATTTTTCTAAAATATAGGAAATTTTTTTTCAAATGTGCGTAAACTTTACGCAAATATGGGTAAAAAACACTCATATTTTGTAAAAGTGCAGATTCGCATTTATGGGTAATATTTACCCATATTTGGGTTACAATTACTCATATTTGGGTACACATTACCCATATTTGAGTTTTGTTTACCTATATTTGAGTATCATTTACGCATAAATGCGGTTGTGCACTTTTTGGAAAAAGGTAAACTGATTTTAGCGTGTAAAACAAGAAATTAGTGTATGTATATTTTTGAGAGTGTCTCACATTCCCAGCAATGTTGCACGCAAGTTGTTGCATGCAAGTTTCAACAATTGTAGTTTATTGGATTGCCGACAGGTGGTCAATATGGATTCAAGGATGTTCAAAAATAAATTCCGGCAATATTTGGTATTGGAATTGGTTCCCTTCTCAAGCATGTGGCCCCCATTTTCATCCAACGAAAAACAAAGGATTGAAGCGTTGTTTGTTTTGTATCTTATTTTTGTATTTTTTTGTTAGAAGTGAGCACCCATGGAAACAAAAAGAACGGAATCAATCGGTTCCGTAATCGCTTGGGAAGTTTCAAATATTACGTCCATCATTTTTTGGGATTTCTAGACCCCCCTCCCCCCTCTGTCACGCTATTTTCCTATACCCAATACACGTACTGTCACACTTTTGTAGACCCCCCCCCTCCCCCAAATGTTGGACGTAATTTTTGAACGTTCCCCTTGTTTTCGAATAGGATGAATATGGGAGCGTGAGATTAATGATGGAACACATACCCTATCAAGTGAACACAAAATTATTGCAAATAAATTGCATTAGTATTTAATTCGATTGAGATACACTCTGCCCAATATGAACAAGTACAATAGTCCTGTTCAATGAAGAAGGTTAAACACTGTTGAAGTTGCTGCATCCTGCTATTACCCATTTGTTCACTCAGCGAAAAAAACTAGCGAAATTTATCGAAATACCTTATGAAAATTTGCTATAACTAATTCTTATGGATGACATAAGAATACCTTATGAAAATTGACGTGCTTGCTATGACAAATTTCATAAGATAGACTTATGAAAAGAACAAAAAAATCTTATAATGATGCAGACTGGATTCGATCCATGGACGTCAGGATCACCGAGCCCGTGTTTTATCCACACGGCTACCGATGCTTGAGAATGCCATGTTGCTAAACATGAATAAAAGCCAAGCTGTGAGATGATTTTACATCATAGAGTGACCTTATGAAATTCATCCGAATCATTATGAATTATATAAAGGCCGCTTCATAAGTTGGGCCTTATGGAAATCTTAAGGTTATTTCGCTGAGTGTTGACGAATAGGTAAGAGCAGAGAATTTGTAATTGTTATTATTGTTAACAAATTCTCTGGGTGAGAGCAGGATGCAAAACTTCAACAATGTTCAACCTTCTTTATTGAACAGGTCACTGCAGGTAGTCAAAGACGCGACTGCTCGAGGGTTTATTATAGTATTCTGGTGTTGTCTTTGATAATGATAAAATAAATAGCCATAATATGATTTCAGTTCAGGCCAAACATTTCAATAGGTCCTATCTGTATTTGAGAGGCTCTCTTTGTTTACTTTCTCTTTCAATTATTGCAATGTAATGGTACACTTTTCAACTATTTTAGCAGTACAAATCAAAAGACGATTGTTTTGACCATCGTTCAATGCAAGGAGGCAATCAAAATACAAAGAAAAACAGCTGAGATATTAACGAAAGAGAGAGAAACCAAAGAGAGCCTCTCTTCTGCAGATTGGTTTGGCCTGAGTTAACAGTAACATTACACGTGATTTAAAGTTCATTTTAGTCATGTGAACTTCCACTCACAAAGATTTACATGATAAATTATCTAAATTTGATATATAGGTATACCATGTTATCGATCCGAGTGATGTTGAAATTTACATTTAAATACATGCCAAATTATTGAACTTACATGACCTGTCATATTGACTTCAAAGAAATTCGCCGCATCAATTATGAGTAACATATGGCAAAGAAATTTACACATAGAGGATAATCAAAGACGCGACTGCTTGAGGTTTAAGGGATAGTGAGAATTTCATTAATAAAACTGGACAGAAATTTTTAAAACACAATAAATTACAATTTATTCATTCTCATACTCCAACAATAATTTAACATCAAGGGACATTTTAAAAATCTATCGGCAGCAATACGATTTTGCGCAACAACTTTTCGATATACACAAATACTTTTTTTTTTGTTTGATTGTATCATATGGTCCCATACTTATGGTCCTTTAATCTAACTCGCAATGGACGAGACATGTGATAGTTGAACTATCATAACAGTTTTATACCATTTAGCATAAGTAGAGAGAGATTGGGTGAGTGAGTAATACAGTTGCGCACATTGCTGTGCCATCAGGAACATTCCGTTTACTTCTTTTCGGCCAACAATTCATCAGCGGCAGCAGACACTTCCTTCCACGAGTAATCGATATCCTCGGCTTCGGTGAACCGCGAGCAAACCGCCATACGCAGGAAGTATACGTCGTTGACCTTGGATGGGACCATGTGGATTTTGCCTCTTCCGTTGATTTTCTTGAGCAGAGCTTCACTCAGGTCGTTGCTTCCCTTCAGTTTGAAGCACACCAAACCCATCTGTACGGTGGTGAAGATCTCGAAACGGCTATCGGCGACGCACAGAGCTTCGAATTGCTTGGCAAAAGCGCAATGACGACGAATGTGAGCCTGGATGTTCTCAACGCCGTACAGACGCAGCACGAACCACAGCTTCAGGGCACGGAAACGACGACCCAACGGGATCTGCCAGTGGCGGTAGTCTGGGGCCGATCCCTGCATGTCGTGCTTCAGGTACAGCGGATCCACGTTGAAGGCATTAACGATCCAGTATGGTTCCTTCAGCCACATGGCACTGCAATCGAAGTTGACCAACATCCACTTGTGCGGGTTGAAGTTGAACGAATCGGCCGTTTCGATGCCCTTCATCAGATGACGATACTCCGGACAGACGAAAGCCGACCCGGCATAGGCGGCGTCAACGTGGATCCACACGTTGTACTTGTTACCCACGGGGCCCAGCTCATCCAGTCGATCGAAAGCGCAGGTGTTGGTCGTTCCGAGGGTGCACACGGCGTAGAAAGGAATGAGGCCTTCGGCAAGATCTTCTTTAATGGCCGCTTCTAGAGTTTCACCACGGAGCTGTAGGTTGCTGTCGGCCTTGAGTGAGCGCAGTTTGACTCCTCCGAGTAAACCTGCTCGTTCCACCGATGAGTGGGATTGGTCTGTAGAAAAAAATAGAATAGTAGAAAACATCAAACTACAGGATACGATAGTATGTATTTTCGTAAGTAGTGCTAGTCCAGCGTAAAAATATATTTTTTGTTTCATATACAAGCTTCAACAGTAGTACTATGTTATTTTTTGCAATTCTGCGTCCTAAAAACATCTCTTGTAACTTGTAATTACTCATAAATAAGTATATCTTGAACACGTAGATTAATACTGTTCTGTTAATACTGTTCAAGCAAAAAAAAAACATTTAAATAATCAGGAATTTAAAATTGAATCGGTAAAGCCCTACTGAACTACTAAAGTACACTATTCATCATTTTAAGTACTTACTGGACGTGTATCCCACCAGTTTGGAGATGATGGTGGTTTCATCCCACTCGGGATGATCTTCCTGGGCGCGCTTGATGGCCTTGGCCTTGGCTCCGAGCAGCGCCACAAGAGTAGCCTCACTGGCCGTGCCCTGGATGACACCTCCCGCCTCTCCACCGGAACTAGCGAGGAACTCCTCCGGCAGTCCCAGCATTTTACCCAACCAGTTGAGCATCTCGACCTCCAGTTCGGTACACGCCGGGCTGGCGATCTGTATGAAGGGGTCATTCAATAAAATAAGTATGGTACATACAATTCAAGTCGTTAATCGCTCAAAACCCACCCATGTGAATCCGATGCAAGCGATCGCACCGCTAAGCATATCAGCCACGATCGCCGGGTACGAATTGGCCGTTGGGAAGTACGCGTGGAACTTGGGGCTGTGCCAGTGGGTGACACCTGGCATGATGACACGCTCGATGTCGGCCATCACGGCTTCCCAGCTTTCCGGCTTCTCGGGGGCCTCCGATGGGATCAATGGCTTTAGGTAGCCCGGTTGAACTTCCGGCAGGACGCGGCTGTAATTTGAATGATAAGAAACGGTTATCTAGGTAGGATTATGCTTCTATTGAATTAATTATTATTTTGAATAAGACAGTAAACACTGAACCAAGCATAATGGCAGAATTTAAACAAAACTTTTTTTCGTACAAGTTCGCTGGCGTAGTATACGGTTTGGGTCAAAAAAATAACCCTAATGCCAAAGGAGGGTTAATCTAACACAGACAATGGATTATTGGAAATAAATCAGCAGTTTTTACTTAAGTACACGAATAAAATCCCTACACACTTAAAACTGATTCTCGAGCTCGGCAGAAAAAATTGCCGATTCCAAACGGCAAGTCAAGATTTTGCTGATTTATCAGCAAACAAATCGTTTTTGCCGAGATTGTTCGAAAGAGTTTACCGAAACATCAGCAAATTGATTGAAAGCTTCGAAAACTGACAGCATTTTTTGCTGAACCCATCGGTATTCAAAGATTTTACCGAAATCAGTTAATCAGATTACCGAGATATCAGCAATTATGTCATCCATTGCCAAATTTCGGCAATACAACTGTCACTTTTGCAGCCGCCATGCCTCAGTGAAAAAGCAAAACAAATCAATTGTACATTTTGCTGAAGCTGAAGGTGCTTGAAGTGTTTTCTCAAAGGTAAATAACTATTGTATGCAAAAATATAATACTTCTGTAAGTAAATGATTGCTTATAACAGCTTATAACGCATCCCATTCCATTTTCTAGCAACCACGCTAATTTGATGCTGTTTTCCGAGGAGCTAATTTGATGCTGTTCCCGTTACAGGAGCTTTTGTTTTGGGTGGTCTTGAAGTGAAAAAAGAAAAGAACACCGCCGGCAACAAACTAAATATTTTTATTAATTAATTGTAAAAACAAACAATATACAAGTTACGAGTTGTGACTTCTTTATTGTGTTACCATGCGTGCGCAAAGTTCTTGATTTTATTTCAAATATTCTCATCCCAAAACCAAAATAAAACAAATTGCCGAGATTCAGCAAATTCATTTTCGCTGGAAAATTATTTTGCTGATCGTTCAGCAAATATTTTTGCTGAGAATCTCGGCAAAATATCGTTAGCTGTCATTTCTGTGATTGCCGAGGTCTCGGCAAATCTCATTTTTGCTGAGGTGATTGCCGAGCACTCGGCGGTGCCAATCTCGGCAATCGGATTGCCGAGATTCGGCGAAAAAAACTTAGTGTGTAGACGAATAAAGAACAATGTACGTCAGATTTTGTATTTAAAATTAAATTACTTTAGCAAATTTTTCAGTTTTGCACATCTCAGCCAATGCACGGGTATTGAAAACTTATTGCAAGTTTATAGATTTTCGAGGAAAGAAAATAACATTGGACAATTTAGTGCAGATTCCTACACAGAATTCAAGTATGTATCAAGCGATTACACAGGATACAGTAGATATCAAATGTGAATGGAAGCACCGCATCGACATCAAGTTGATTACCAGAGTGGACAACGTAACTTCGCAAAATAGAAACAACACCAGTGAAGGCCACCGGCAACGATCGACGGTCGCTTCAACGCTTGAATGAATTCGGTTTGGTTGCCGGAATACATTAATTGGCTTTCGACCGAAATGAGTTCCGTTGATACACTTACTCAAGTGTGCAATGTGCAATGCAACAGTTGTGGTCCATAAAATGGCACGTGTTGTTGTTGGTGTCCTTGCGGTTTTGGTATTTGTTTCTGCTCTGTAGCTAATTTTGGATTTATTTTTGGAAATTGATGTTTTTATTTAATTTACAAGCTTTAAGCTCTTACAGTTCGCCTAAATTTTGCATTTCTCATACAGGTTTTATGCATTCGGTTTGTTTTGTTTTTTTTTTAATATACCTACTATAACGTACAAAGGCACATTGGCCTGTTGGATCGAGAGTAACGAAGTGAGGTATGAGTTGAAGAGAGCGTGTGTTGGATTGATATGAAATATACAGCGTGAAACATACGGGAAAAGTGGTTTAATTAGAATCCAGTGAACGTCTTCGATCCTTCATAGGGTATTTGTTCCCTTCTTAAGCATGTGGCTCCCATTTTCATCCTACGAAAAACAAAGCATTGAAGCGCTGTGAGATTAATGGGCGCGTGAGATTAATGATGGCACACATACCCTATACTATTTTAAAAACATACTACATATTTTAAAAACAAAACAAAATTTTGAGCGTGGCTTCCACGTCTTCGTCGAAATTCAAACATCGAATATGTACTTGATTAAGGTGAAACATCAGAGAATACAAATATAACTGCCACAATGACCGTTTTCAAAAGCACTAATCTTGAAAATTCGTAAGCAAATGCGGCTGATTTAGATAATCTGCACCTTTTTGCAAATGAACAAAGTCAGGATAATCAAATGCAACTTCGTTCGGTGTTTCATTGGTTAGTTACCGTTTCTGAATGTGCGTAAAAAATTCTACTTTACAGTAAGCACGAATCCCAAGATAGTTGCCACAATGGCTGACTTTCGCTCCTACTCACCATTTAAGGCACAAAAATCTCAATCAAAACTAAATTAGTCCACCGGAGCTTCTTATTTTGAGTTTATTACAAATGGGCAAGTACAAAATAAAAATTAAACTGTTGTTAGAAGCGTACACACTTAAGACAAAGTACCGTATTCAGCTGTTCCAATTTCTGTAAAAGTTCAGATTACCGAAATTCGGCAAAAAAATACCTTACGTTCAATAAACACTGTTTATCGAACATTCGTTAAAAATTAACCGAACTTCGGTAAAACTGTGCTGAACTTCGGTAATCCGAACTTTTACCGAAAATAGAACAGCCTGTGCGGCTAAAAGTGCTAAAATAAGTGTCTATTTCTTGAGATTTGTGCATTTTAGTTCAGATGCAATGTTGAACAGGCATTTCAAAAAGTTTGTCTGAGTAAAGAATCTGCACAGCAAAAAGTAGCCGTCGGAAATACTCGAATGTGGTCTTCTCGATTTACACATTACTAACACAAATTTTAGTTGATTATCGACCGGAATACTTCTAGTGTATGTATATTTGCTCTCTCGGTCCAGGGTCAATTTTAACGGATAACGCGACGTTTTAGCCGGATTTATTTGGCCTTTATCAAGGGAAAAATCAGTCAACCGGTCTTCGTTTTCTATTTTAATGCTGTCATAGGGTGATTGGGCTTCTTGTTTTCTGCAATTATCAAACTATAGATATAAAAGTCCATCTCAAAAGTTTTTTTTTTTTTCATTGAACCAAGTTTATATGAACTATTTAAGGCAAAACTAAAAACTTTTAATGTTTGAATCTGAAATAACTGATCGAAGTAGGCAGTGATCGAGAACGGGAGTGTTTTGGTAGCTTTTTTGTTCCTTCCTGCAAAGTTCCTATAATGATTCGGCGGGTGTTACGCCCTGTGAGTGAAAAATGTATGGTACACTGCACGAATTTATGCTGACTTGCTTACCCTCACAGAAAATTTGACGTTTGAGAGGTGCCGACACCGCTCAAACGTCAAATGTCGTGTGAGAGTAAGCAGGCCAGAATAAATTCGTGCAGTAATCCATTCTGTGTGAAACCCAAATGCATTTTATTCGAAATTTTACCCGACGGGTCACGGTTCTTTTTTATTGGAAAACATTGGAACAACAGTTTCTATATCCCTTTCGGGACGAACCAGCACAATCGTGCTGTTTTTCG
>NW_026917269.1:0-25000 GCF_035046485.1 Aedes albopictus
TGGAGGAATCCCGGAGCGATTCCTGGAGGAATCCCGGAGCGATTCCTGGAGGAATCCCGGAGCGATTCCTGGAAGAATCCCGGAGGAATTCCTGGAGGAATCCCGAAGGGATTCGATAAGGTAATGGTTTTAATATGCTCACAGTTTTTAACTAACGAAAGGGAACAGAAAAGTTTATTGAAAATATCATGGAACGAGCTCATCAATGCTAATGATAGTCGCCCATTAGCGCGCGTACATCGATGCCAAGAATTCGAATAAAATTGAATCGAAGCTACGAAATAATCATCCCTGTGATGACAGGTTATTCTTGCTTTATTTGATGACCTGTTTCTCTATTTGCATTTCAATATTTATATCTTACGGAAAGTTATCATGGATTGAATTGGTGAGCTCGTTTCATTTTTTTCTAGGCCGCTGTTATCAGGCTTGCAAAACAAAGAAAAAAAAAGTTAAATCCCAAAAATATGTTTTCCTCAAACCATAATTGTTGTAATATTAAGAATCTTATATTTAAAAAAAAAAACAAACTGGTCGGAGCGTGTAGACATAAGAAGCACAATGAATCGTTGGTTGTTTGTGAGCATTACCATCCTACTTGCTTTGCATTTAACATTTTTCGCCGGTGTTCCACGCCCTCTTTGAGAATAAGGTCCGTTTTTGTAGCTCGGTCATGGACTCTGTTTTCCGTAGTCATCCTCGTTCATCATTCACTCTCCATCGTCTCGTCACCATTTAATCAAGCAGAAGACCTCATCTGCTTTCGAAAAACATCGTTAGTTTCTATCCTTCAGCAAGCGAAGGAAGAGTCTTCCAGTGTCCTCAACCAATCCGACACACATGTGTGGTGAATGTGTGTTCGTATGTGAGAGCGCGTTTGTTTGCATGCCTGTATGCAATAAATTATTCATCGTTTAGTCGTTTCGGGATGCTGATGATGACGACGCCATAGTCTGGATTCGCTCTGCAGTACACACCGTTCCTTCCCTTCCGTTTTCTCCATATTGAAACGTTAAAGTATGTCACCTATTCGAAAATGGCTCGCATTTTTCTAGAGAGAGCGCTTGTAGCTATACCTGCCACAATTATTCCACCTACGCGAGCGTAATGAAACCCATCCTGCAGCCACCGACGGTTCGAGAGAAAGAATTCAATTATCCCTCCCGGCTTGCGGTTGCAAGCATCTTTAGGCTTGAGCTAGGATAATTATATATGCATACATGCATCGGTTTCATATGATGATGCTGCACAGGGAAACTAAGGCAGGTAGGTAATCGAAAGCGCACGGGGGGTGGGGAGTAATTAAGGGGCAACCGATACCAGCAATTATCTTGTTTCGCTCTCACTCATTTTCCACTTGATTGGTGCGGCGCGGTGCTTCCACAAGTGGCTCGTGCATACCACCAGCTGTGCACTGCACACGTACCTACAGTCTACACAAACAGCCAATGATGATCTTCGACCTGGGTATCGGGATGCGTTGGAGGCTGAGTTGGTAATACATTATTCAATTAACGCTCAAGCGAACATCATCGGTGGCTTTGCGAGCGTGTGTGGTGCAGTATTTGCTTAGATGAGTAAGCTGGAGAATGCAGAATGCAGACACATCATCCAGTCGGTGTGCTGTGCAGTACTAGATTGGTCCCATCACGGATGCAACAGAGTTCATATGAAGTGGTCAATCGTGCAAGGGATGCAGATTCGGTGATGTCATGGAAGATGTCCGTCAATGCTATTAGAGCTAGGATGACGGAACACGTCTTTGCCGCAGGGGGTTGCATTCAATAAACTGGACAAGGATGAGTTCATGGCTTTTGATAAGAAAGAGCCGTAATGCTGCATCTTCTTAGGGTGATGCCAAATAAGCAATATGAAGAAGGGCTGGAACACTTGTAATAACCATGTACTGAAGATTTCCGGAGATTCTTCCAGATATTCCTTCAAGTCTAGTCTACACATACACAGCCATTCATTGAAAGAATCCTGGAAAATGATAGAATCGACTACTTCTACCATTTTTCTTGTCATTATCAATACTTGCAAGGCATCGAAGATGCATTACAAGTATTGAAGCGGCCAGGCCTACTGTGCAGCGTTATTGAATACAATTGAATAAAACTATGGAACGGCGACATCTCGTCAGCCGCTCCGTATCGTATCTACAGGTCGGACTCGATTATCCGGAGTATTGATTTTTATTTCACTCCGGATAATCGAATTCTCCGGATAATCGAATCACGAAAAAAATATTAAATTGGAATTTGAAAACGTACGGAAAAGTATATGTTTTTGTTAATTTATGTGCATGAAGCAGTGCCGTAGCCAGAAATTTGAATTAGGGGACGTCCATAAATTACGTAACACAAAATTGTTATTTTTTCCTTTCCAGTATGACTTCTGTTTTAATATGACCCCTGAAGTTTTTTGTATTGGTCATCACTCTTTAATGAATTCCCCCTCTCCTCGTGAAGCGTGACGTAAGTTATAGGCGTTCCTTAGAGTGGACAAACAACCTGTAACGATACATACAGACGATTTTCGAAGGGACACGAGGTGGACAAGTGAAACAACAAGACGGGGATATCACACAAAGACTTGTGGTTGTGATTTATGTTAATTTTGGGCATATGATACACACGTAGTACTGAGAGCGGTAATGTCAATTCCGCAAAAACACGCTTAATACAAAAACGATAACAATATTTGTAGAATTCTCTAAATGAATTTCTTGATTTGCCCCTGGAAAAATCACTGGATGAATCCTTAGAGAGGTTGCTGTAATTCATAAAAGATTTCTGTAAAAAAATCTTGAAAAATCCCCAGAGGAATCCAGTGTTAAGGACAGACTTGTTGGAATCCCAAAATGGCCGCCACAATGGCCGACTTTGGCACCTACTCACGATTTCAAGCGCACAAATCTCATACAAAACCAGCGCTCCTGATCTTCTTATTTTAAGCTTATTACGAGTGAGCAAGAACAAAATAATAAAAGGCACTGTTGTTTGAAGCTTGCTTCTTCAGACTTGTGCGTCTGAAGTTCTGATACATTGTTGAAGCGGGATTTCAAGACGTTTGTCCTTAAGAGATGTACCTCAACTAACCCCCACCCCCTTCAGTGTGGCAAAGTATCAGTATCAAACGACGTTTCCAGATGAGATAGGCAACCACTCATGCAATTGATAATCACCTCCAGCTTCAGTAAAGGCATATATCATTCAATTGAGCCCCAGCTAGGAAGCATAATATGTGGTGTTGTAGGTTTAAAGCTTTTACCATCATTGATGACGTCATACCCGACATTAACCTATCATTCACCTGTTTTTATTTTGGCCACCTAACCCGTGGCCCAACAGACGATAAAATTGACCCGACATTCAGTATTTTTTCAGTCTGGTGGAATTTTGCAGGGTTTTTGAGTTCCGTGCCCAACTAGTCATTTGAAGGACAATTGTCACCTGAGACCCTCCAAAACTCCCGAAAACGCCCCTGCAGCCCCTCCCCTCCTCATTACCTAAATGGAGGTTTTGGAGTATTGGTTGCTCGGGTATCTTAGTTCCTGGAGAAATCCCTAAAAATATCTTGAGGAATATCTGGAAGAAACTCTGTTGAAATCCAAGCACGAGTTTCTGCAGAAATTCAAGGAAAATGAGCTCCTGGAATAATCCTTGGGGAAATTCCAGCAGTACTTTTGGGACTTTCTCCCTAAAGGACTTCTTATGCTCCACTAACAGCAAATTCTGGAGGAAACTTTAGAAAAATCCTGTGAGAAATCTTTCCAAGAAACGCAAGAATAATTCTTAGGAAATTTATAGAGGAAACCCTGGCGGTATTCTAGGTAAAGGAAGGTAAGGAAAAATCTGCAGCAGTAATTCCTGAAAAGATCCCAGGCGGACTGAAGGATTCCATACGGAATTCTTGGAGGAATACCAAGAGGCATTCATCTTATTTGGGGCTGTCCATTTATTACGTAAGGGAATTTCCACGATTTTTCGACACCCCCACCCCCCCTTGTAAGATTTTTTTTTGTATGGGAACCAAAATATTTTTGTATGGCTCGTAAGACTTCTCAACCACCCCCCTTCCCCCCATAAACCCTTACGTAATTAATGGACAGCCCCTTTGGATGCTTCAAACCGCTGGAAGTCTGTACCGGGAATTCATCATTAAAAAATCTCTGGAAATTCTAGAGGAATCCCAGCAGTAATAACCGAAGGAATCTCTGCAGACATTATTGTTTTGGAAATTCCTGGATTGGCGTCTGTTATCAAAGGATACCGTAAATGATATTTTGAAAACAGTCGCAAATTTAGCATTTTTTCGCTCAAAAGAATTTTTAAATTGTTTGGCTCTTTTCAAAAGTAATGGGAGATTTGTTTGTTACGTAATTTGTATATGATTCCAAAATATATCAACTTATGTTAACATTGATTGTAAAATGGTATGCTAAATGTAAAACATTTTTCTTGTAAAAAAACTAACATAATCGGATCAGAAAACCGACAATATCTGGAATAATCGCAATCGAGGCCCCCCAAAATCGGGTCAGCACAATATTATAATATTAAACGATTTTGAATTTCTGCATTAAAATATTAAAAAAATCTCAATAAAAAATACTCCGGATAATCGAGTCTAAAATTCCGGATAATCGAATCCCGGATAATCGAGTCTCCGGATAATCGAGTCTCCGGATAATCGAGTCCGACCTGTATATATATAAAAATGAGTTTGAAATCCCTTTGAGGCAACAAAACTCACAAACGGCTGAACCGATTAGGATGGCTCTTGCACGGTTCGATTCGTTTTCATGGTGGCTGTGTTTATATGTACAAAAAGTTACGAAAATCAACTAGAAAAGTAACAAAATTGAAAAAGAACTGATTTTCTATGAGCTGGGAAGAAAATCAACACGACCGAAATGAAAGCAATCTAGAGTGCGGTGCTATTTTGAGCTCAACAGTTGTCAAACCACCACAAGACGGCAAGACAAAGTTTGCCGGGACAGCTAGTGTGTTATAAATGTGAAGCAAAAACGTTGGGAGTGACGTGGCTAAGAAAGTTAGTGCCACTCCGTTGGCGTCCTTCTTCCTGAGATGGGACATAGGTATTTGCCCCTTATGTCCTGGCTCGAAAGCCTAGGCTTAAGCGCCATTGCTCGCTCTCTGAAACGAGAAGAAAATATAACGATACCTTCCCCGGGTGAATTAAATAACCTGCATTATAAGAAGTAAAGTAAGCAGTTTCCACCGGCTACATTTAATAAAAGTGTGCTCTGTTTGGAAAAATAGCATACATCAATGATAAATTAGACAGATCTTACCAAACATCCAAATTCAATGCTCGGTATCCTCTGTCAACGAAGAGTAGTATATAGTTGAAATGTATGCTCAAAAATGTATCGTAAATCGAAAGCATGAAACGGACTAACCGAAATTCAAAATCCAATTTTCTCCCCTCCTGGCCAACATTCTTCACTACTCCCATGCAATCGCTGTGTATCCGCTATGAGGCCTCTCCGCCCGAATGAATCCCAAACCTTCAAATGGGTCTGAACGCAGCTTTTCACTTCTTCCGTTTGCAGCACTGGTAGATCCTGCAAACTGGAAACACTTCCGATATTCGCTTTGTTTTCTTCTCCCTTTTGCTCAACACTTCTTAATGCCGCCACTGCTTGACTACACACAGACATAATGGTCAAGGGCACTAAACCAATATATAAAATATCGTGAAACTTCCACTAAACCATCCGGAATAAAATCCGGGGTTAAATCTGCGGGACGAACTCTTCTTACATGCCGCGTTCCTTACTATCGGGAAAAGGCACAAAACGATAATCCTTCTTCTTCAATTTCGGGTAGCAAGAGTTCTGAAGCAAAAACGCTCTTCCTTTATTCGTGTTGGTTTTCGCAATCAGATGGGTGAATCTTTGTATGGTGACACTAACGGAACGCGGACGCGAGCGGCACGGAACACCTTCGGCGGATTTTCATCCGCATGTGATCGACCGAAATATTTAGATATGGAAAACCCAAATTTGGACACGAAAAAAATGACAGCCGAATTTTTTTTCATGTCCGCACTCGCTCGCGGACTACTGCGATCCGATTCTTCCAGATATTCCTTCTGCCAGGAACTGGAAGTGTCGATTACTTCACAAATGATGTCTGGGAACTTCTTCAAGAATATCTACCTACTGAATTTTATTTCATAAACTACTACAGAGGACAACTAATTAAATGTCCTTTTCCAGCTATAAAAATCGGTCAGTTCCGGGACATTTGGCCGAAAAAGGAATAATGATCTTAAGTGATCAAGGCACTGTTCTCCACATCAGTATAACTCGGCAGAACAGCCTATGATTCAAAGAAGGAAAAATCTAATAAAATATTGGCAGCGCTAACTAAGCTCTAAGGTGAAACTAGAAAGAATAATCTACGATTAAAAGAAGGAAATATTTCAGATGATCATATTGACAGCTAGAATGTAAAAAAGTTCTTGAGAATTCTTCTTATCATAATTCGGCCAAACGACCCATTCAGCCAGATGGCATTCGGCCAAACGACATTCGACCAAATGGCCGGACACTCAATCGGCCAGTAAGTCTGAACTAGATGTAAGAAATGTAAGCATTTAAAGACAAAGTGCGTTTCATTGACCAATTGAGAGATAAATTTGTGAAAAAATTACCACTTGTTTTGGTGGGATTCGAACCAACGACTCCTTATCGCTAGTCCGGCCCTTTTACCAACTAAGTCACAGAACAAGTTACAATTCTGCGGAATAGAAAGTCCAGCTGGATTCAAAGCACCACCCAAACCGGGTCCGTCTTTCACGCGACAGTGCAAAGTAGAGATAACGTTTTGAAAGACGGGCTCGTAACTTGTTCTATGACTTAGTTGGTTGAAGCGCCGGACTAGCGATACGGAATCGTGGGTTCAAATCCCACCAAAAAAAAAATGTCAATTTTTCCGCATTTTTTCTTTCAAGTTTGTACATCCTACAGAGGAAACCACCAGTCATTCGATATGGGGTTGTCAAGAAGTATTTCTGGAGATTAACCCAGGATTTTTAACTGGGGATTAATCCAGCAATGCTTTCAGCTTATTTTTCCATATTCCACTATGTCAGGGGTTACCAACCTTTTTGAGGTGGGGACCCTCTTAAAGAATACTCAAAACATCTGAGGCCTAATGAAAATTTTTAGAAAAAAAAAATATGAATTTAATGAACGAAACCGAGTTTTTTTTAAGGACAGTGACGAAGCCAGAAATTGACTGCGAGAGGGATTTTCGACGATCAATGATACGTTTCTTTATTCGACACTCACATTTTGTAAACCATGATGACATGTACATTCAACTTGAGTCGTAGCTGAAAAATAGCGGCGCAGCCGAAAATTTTTTCTTCTGAAGGCGTTTTATACTGAAAATTTGCGCTATGTATCTCTATATTTCTCTACGAATTTCTTCGGAAGTTACTTTAGAGATTCTTACAAGAGTTTCGTTTGGGTGAAAAAAAGCTCCTAGAAAACTTTAGGGTCCTAGAAAAAACCCTGGAGGATTGTCTAATCTTTAGACTCTAAAGGATTCACTGATAGAACTCTTGGAGAATACCCAGAATTAACTGGAGCATTGTATGAATTAAAAAAAAAACGAATCTAGGGATTTTATTCTTAATGGAACGCATGCAAGAATTAAAAAAAATATAAGAATCCTAGATAGAACTATTGAAGAACTCTCAGAAGAATATCCATTTTGGATTTTAGAAATTGGTTCATTTTACGCTAAGTTTTCAAAATGTGTCCCGCATTTAAACGGGACTACTCAGGGGACTACGTTGTCTTCGGTGCGCAATTTCAGTAAGATTCTTTGAAAGAATGCCAAAAGGAACAGGGTGGTTACATCCAGTCAGGATTTTCTGAATAACTGAGAAAAACACAGGAATTTTTGAAACCACAGGGTAAAAGTCACAATGTCAAAGACACCATATGTCGGAAATGCTTCGTTTCGGAGTAAATAATTTTGTCCCGCGCGTTACTGACCCTTAGTGCAATTAGTGCAATGATCAGGAATTCCTCCGGGATTGCGCCAGGAATTCCTCCGGGATTACACCAGGAATTATTCCGGGATCACGCCAGGAATTCCTCCAGGAATTCCGCTATGAATTCCTCCGGGATTGCTCCAGGAATTCCTCCGGGATTGCTCCAGGAATTCCTCCGGGATTGCTCCAGGAATTCCTCCGGGATTGCTCCAGGAATTCCTCCGGGATTGCTCCAGGAATTCCTCCGGGATTGCTCCAGGAATTCCTCCGGGATTGCTCCAGGAGTTCCTCCGGGATTGCTCCAGGAATTCCTCCGGGATTGCTCCAGGAATTCCTCCGAGGTTGCTCCAGGAATTCCTCCGGGATTGCTCCAGGAATTCCTCCGGGATTCCTCCAGGAATTCCTCCGGGATTCCTCCAGGAATTCCTCCGGGATTCCTCCAGGAATTCCTCCGGGATTCCTCCAGGAATACCTCTGGAATTCCTCCGGGATTCCGCCAGGAATTCCTTCGGGATTCCGCCAGGAGTTCCTCCGGGATTCCGCAAGGAATTCCTCCGGGATTCCGCCAGGAATACCTCTGAGATTCCGCCAGGAATTCCTCCGGGTTCCCGCCGGGAATTCCTCAGGGATTCCTGCAGGAATTCCTTCGGGATTGCTGCAGGAATTCCTCCGGGATTCTGCCAGGAATTCCTCCGGGATTCCTCCAGGAATTTCTCCGGGGTTCTGTCAGGAATTCCTCCGGGATTCCTCCAGGAATTCCTCCGGGATTCCTCCAGGAATTTCTCCGGGATTCCGCCAGGAATTTCTCCGGGATTCCACCAGGAATTTCTCCGGGATTCCGCCAGGAATTTCTCCGGGATTCCGCCAGGAATTTCTCCGGGATTCCGCCAGGAATTCCTCTGGGCTTCCGCCTGGAATTCCTCTGGGATTCCGCCAGGAATTTCTCCGGGATTTCGCCAGGAATTCCTCTGGGATTCCGCCAGGAATGCCTCCGGGATTCCGCCAGGAATTCCTCCGGGTTTCCGCCAGGAATTCCCCGGGATTCCGCCAGGAATTCCTCTGGGATTCCGCCAGGAATTCGCCGGGATTCCGCCAGGAATTCCTCCGGGACTCCGCCAGGAATTTCTCCGGGATTTCGCCAGGAATTCCTCTGGGATTCCGCCAGGAATGCCTCTGGGATTCCGCCAGGAATTCCTCCGGGATTCCGCCAGGAATTCCTCCGGGACTCCGCCAGGAATTTCTCCGGGATTTCGCTAGGAATTCCTCCGGGATTCCGCCAGGAATTCCTCCGGGTTTACGCCAGGAATTCCTCCGGGTTTCCGCCAGGAATTCCTCCGGGTTTCCGCCAGGAATTCTTTCGGGATTCCTCCAGGAAATCCTCCGGGATTCCTCCAAAAATTCCTTCGGGTCACCGCCAGGAATTCCTGCGGGATTCCTCCAGGAATTCCCTCAAGAATTCCTCCAAGAATGCCTTCAGGAACTCCTCCTTATAATTCAGCTTGGTTAGGAAGGATTTGAGACCGATTCTGAGTTTAACTGGTTTCAAAAAACCCTCCATGACGAAGAGAATAAAACTGCCGAAAATATATAATTTCCCCTAAATGAATATCGAATCGAATTGTTTGAAATTTTCTGGAAAACTGGAAATTTCTAGGTATTTTTTTAAAATTACTTCTGATTTTCGTTAAATAAATTCCTGGAAGAGTTTAAGAAAAACATATTCAAAAGGAATGAAGTTATTTTTTAACAAAGTCATGGAATCATCAGGAAGTCATTTTTTGGATAATCTAAAAAGATACTTTGTGAAATTTATCCAGGAGTTCCCTGGAGAAAGCACCGAAGAATTTGTTGAAGGAATTCCCCTATGACCTTCTGAAATGTTTCTGAAAATGCATAGAAAGGATCTTAGAGAACATATAAAAAAACATGAAGAATTTCTGTAGCACTTGTTAGAAGTATGTGTTAAACCATTAAGATTTTTATCGACTTAACGGACATATGGATAAAATATGGGTGGAATTTCGAAAAAAAAAAAAAAAAAAAAAAAAAAAAAAAAAAAAAAAAAAAAAAAAAAAAAAAACATCCACAGCTCAGGTGAGATTTGAGCTCGCGACCCGTGAGACGAGTGCTATACCTACTAAGCTACCGAGCTAATTAATGACACGGTATCTAAGCTGTTGCAAGGACATTCAAATCCCATCGGTCATGCTTCAACTTTCTCTACTGTGTTGAAGAAAAATAATTGTAACCCGTAACGTGGGTAGATCACCTTGGAATGGTGCGTTACGGTGTAAGATCTACCATTTCAAGTTTTGATCTTGCTATTTTCCAGCCTGGTTTATTTAAATGCAGGAACATTCCAGGATCAAGATTTGGTGTACTTTTTTACATTATTTATTTATTTATTCTATTTATTTTTTATTCTATTTATTTTTTACTGCTAATACATGTACCGTTTGTTTCAGAGGGATGGAGGTAAATTGAACCTATATATAAATAACAATTTACAAAAATATAACAGTGGAGAACGTATCACAATTTAATACTTTTTTCTATTTCAGATTTACAAGCAGGCAATCAGCGATCAAAACGGCGAAGTATCTATTTCTTTAGAAAGGTCAAGATTACCGTACGATACAGTGACAAGTAGACCACGTTTTCCGCGTCGATTTTTTCGTGCCGAGTTCCATAATTTCGATTTCTTTTTCGAACATTTACGATAATGTATTTTTGTTCATCACACCTTCAACTTATATTACGCGTTGCGAACATTCGCGAATAATAAATATGTACGGTTTTACTATCCGCAATCTTATTAACACGGGAACGCGAAAAAAAATACAAGAACATAGATGAAACTCAAAAGCAACGATTCTAGTTGTTTAGTTGTCCAGTTTTCTCGTAAAGCTACGGCGCGGGTTTCGGTTTTTCAGCATACTGCCAATGCTGAACGGAACGGACTGAACGGAATTGCATACAGTTTATTTTCTGACTGAGAAACGATAAGCTTAAAACGTGCGTTATTATGAGTTGATCCGACATAAGCGTGGTTTAAAAATTATTCATACCCGGTATATAATTAAATTTAATACACAAACATACAATAAAATTATTGTATTCTTCCGACAGCCGGCTGGCGGAAGACTAAATCATATCAAGGGTTGCATAGCTCACATCACTTACCAATGTGAATCCAGATCTATGTAACTTTCTATCCCTTCCCTTCCCACTAACAAACTTCCTTCCTGTGACAACCGTGGGGATGCGGAGGTACACACGGTCTCTAGTAGCAACGGATGTCACACCAACATTCCTTCCCTTCCCCGATGACCGTAAGGACGTGGCCGGCGCCGGTACTGACAATTTAAAGTTTTGAACCTTCAAAATTGCACATTGAGGATGGAAAGCTACACCCAGGCCCCATCCATTTGGTTCCCTGTGCAATGTTGACTGTTCTGGTCAGTAACGGAGTAGCAACTACGAATTGTACGGTCATCTCATGCTCATGCTCATGCTCATGTGTTGAAGAAAAATAATTGATACCTGGAAGACAATGAACTCATTAAAATTCAACAGATTACTACAGAGATGTAGAAGCACAACAACGTTTCTCCCACAGTGCTAATTTTTGGAAAGATTGGTGCGCTTGTTCCATACCTTTTTACATATTTTTTTCTAATTTATATTCCCAGTAAATGGCTTCTTCTAAGGAATTGGTGAGTTTGTTCCATGTAAACAACCCATTATTAATTATTTATTAGCCTTTTTCGATGTATAACACTTTTTTTCCAAAGATTGTTGAAAATTTCACATCAATTACTTTTACAATACACTTTTTTTAATATTATTATTCCCTCGATATCCATACTCACCGAATTTGTACAGACTCCCAACCACATATTTATGGCCCTCATTGTCCATCGTACACATTCAAATCGCATTAGACTACGCTCAATTAATTATTCCTGCATATCCTTATCGGGAGAGATGCAAACAATTAATTCTAGATTTCGGCTCAATTATTCAACTAATCGCCACCGCTATCTCTCTGTCATATACACAGCGACCGACACATGGTACATAGCAGGCTACTACTGATGCAGAAAATCCCACTCCCGAAGTGGCCAGTCAGTAGTGTATTCATATGTTCCGGATGCCATTTAGTTAATATTTTATTCATCGCGATGTGGGCATTACTACTGCATCAATCCTCAGACCACACACCACCTGCCGTGCCGCGCCACGCCGGTCACCACCAGTAGAGTGCAGGTATTTTGATGGGCTTATAATGGCATCGAAAAAACCATAAAAATCCACCCCACTACTATCCGGACACTGGGAAAATCTGTGTCCAGTTGGGCGACTGGAGGGATTCCGGCGATTTATTGATGCACCCAAACGAACCATTGCATTTCCGGGCATAAACCTGAGAATCTCAAAATTGTTTTTTCTAAAGAAGATATTTTAAAACTTGCAATTTTATAAATATAACATTGTTTACTGATTCACTGTTCACTGATCTGCCGAAACAGGTTCAAATTGTTTTTCAATCATAAGTTTTTTCAAAAGCCATTTTGGTCTCATGGCTAGGGTACAGAACCAGCTCGAGGGTGGTCTCGGTTCAAAACTCGTTCAAGCCCACTCTTTTAATTCGTTCTTCTATCACACCGAAGTCTTATGCAAAGTAGTATTTTAAATACCAATGAAAAAATCCCTTCCAATTCGGTTTGGGTGTTCCCCATTGTCGGCTACCTGTTCGAACCAGGGATCGAATGATAGATTTCCCGAATCACATAATTTATCCCCGCCGTTATCAGCTCCAGATGCGGGACCAAAGCGGGAGACGAAAGCAGTGAAATAAAAACTGCACACCGTTGTGTCGAATCGTCCTTTTCGTTGTCGTCGTCTTCATCATCGTCATCGACGACGAACCCTGTGGTGAATTATTCATGGAGCCAATAGGGGCCGGGCCAGCAATGGGGGTGGACGGGACAGAGTAGGTCTATTTTTACACACGACATATATGGCGGCGGCGGTCGATCGATCCAAGGGCCCCCCGTCAACGAACAGGAGAACCGGAAAAGCGTCGTAATTTGACAGAAAAGAACAACCGATCAGGGCGGGCCATGGTGTGAGACAGGGTCCCAGGAAGAGGGGGTGGAAGGTAGATTTATAACAATGAGTTTTGCTTTACGTCTGGGGATTAAGGGCAAAAATAGAAGCTGGATTTGCAAGCTTCTAAAGGAGCAATAGAGGG
This sequence comes from Aedes albopictus, assembly GCF_035046485.1. Classification (NCBI taxonomy): domain Eukaryota; kingdom Metazoa; phylum Arthropoda; class Insecta; order Diptera; family Culicidae; genus Aedes; species Aedes albopictus. The sequence goes on from NW_026917269.1 coordinate 13,298, forward strand.
ATTGTGTCACCGTGGCAAGGACATAGATTTGAAAGCTGTTATAGAACTTTGAACATTAAATGGCTGGATGATTACAAGATGTTGCCGGTATAATAAAGGTTCTGGAATATGTCTGGAGGATATGGTGAAAAGTTTCTGTGACGTTTCAACAACTACTAATTACATAAATTGTATAATCTCTGGAAAAGACCAGATGATGAAGCTGTCATAAGCATCAATCGATTCCCACAGTAACCTTTGAATGATTCCTAATAAAATCACCAAATGATTATTGGATGATAAGCCGTATGGTTTTCTCGTTACATCACTAATTTTAGAAAAAAAATCGCAGGAGGATTTCCTGTATAATTCTTGAAAATACCATAAGACGTTCTCCACCTTATTATTTTTCAGCCTCCCAATTACCAAACTTCAATATCATAAAAGTTTAATCCAATTTAACCTCACACAATGCTCCGTCATTCTTTCTCCTGATTAAACCGTCCAACACAAAAGAGCACATCGCCCAGCAACACAGCTCAGGCACTGATTTTTGATCAAATTTAATTACAACAAAATTCTTTGCTAAATGACGCAGCCCAGATTAAAAGTCTCCTTCCACACGGCCGTGAACCCGGTACCCAAGGCAACTCTTTCCTCCTGGATCCCACCAACAAGGATCCATTTCTTCGGCGCTAAAGTTTGCAATGAAAGAGACACTCGTAACGTCGCTACGCAACAGAGAGCTCAATTGTTTTAATGGTTCCGAAATGGTTCCCTCTCCTCGAAAAGAACTCCGATTCAATCTGTTCCTGGAACGAAGACCACATCACCACATCCAGAAGGGAGGGGGCAGTACGCATGAAAATGCGAGACCAGGGAGCGCGTGAGCTTGGAATAATGATTTTAATTAAAGTAAAATTTGATAATAACGGCTCCCCCTTCGGGGAGAACTTATCGTGCGGAACCCGAATGAAAAATAAAGAAATACAATGCATTACAACAGTTCTGTCATAAATCATATTATAACAATTAAATTCTATAGTTTTGAAATGGTAACGCAACAATACATTCTCTGAATACATTATTTTAACCATATAATAACGATATATTTCATAATTATTATAGTTTATGAGACTGTTTGCTATATCGTGCAGTTTAAAACCATAAGTTATATAGTTACTTTATTGTTTTGTATGGTAGTATTGTAGTGTTACAATATCCTGTATAATACCTCTATTGGACATTATTTCCAGGGAATGGCGACGCAAAGGACCGCAACGCACAAAGAAAAGGGAATTATGATTGCTCGCTCGACACGCCAAGAATCGAGGGAGGGAATCGAAGAAGGAAGAAGTTGCAAACTCATTTCATCCTGGTCGAGAAGATTACTCCACTTTTGGAAACTTTTCTGCAGCGGTGGGAGCTGGGAGCCGTATCGGTAAAGTACTGAAACCACCACCTATCGAGAATCGGTCAGTCAGTGGCCGTCGATTTCGGAACGGATATTACCTTGGATTCGATCCCGTTCAATGTATCGTCCAAATTGAGATTCTCGTCTCGTTCTAGCTAACAGACTTACGGTCCCCGAAAGTAGGGAGAACAAAACAAAGCGCCAAAATGCATCTCAGGTAGTAGCCTCTTGGAGTGGTCTTCATCGTCGTGGTTGTTGTTGCCGCCTTCAGAAACGTGGTCGGTTAGACATGAAACGACGACGTTAGTTTCCCCAAAAACCTGCAATCAAATTCGAATCACGCATCGATTGTTCTTCGGGCAAGTCAAGCTGCGGCTGCGAAGTGAACGCAAGGTGCTTCGGGGTAGAGTTTAGCTCCCTCGTTCTTGAGTGGCCTTTTTCCATCTTGTGATAAATTTGAACGGTGCTTAGCGGTTTTACTATGGGAACATGAATGCTCCGGTCGGTCGGGTTTCTCTGGAAGTCGATGGCAATGAACTCTGGTGTGGCAGGGTTAATTTCGGAAATTGGTTCAACTTTAGGCCGTTCAAATCGCATTCGCAAAGCTTCGATTTTGAGTTGCTGGATGATACCTGGGCTGTAAGAATCACTGAATGAATCTTGTAGTGATGAATAAATGATTTCTGGAGGGTTTACTGAATGATTTCTAGATGATTCTTGGATGAATCGCTGAACCGTTGGGAAAGATATACTGAACAATTCCTGGAGGTTTCACTGTATGATTTCTCCAATGATCCCTGAATAATTCCAGCATAATTCCTGGAAGAATCACAGCACCATTCCAGGAGGATTTAAAAAATATTTCCTAGTGAAATTCCTGGAATATTTCTGAAGGACAACCTGAATAGCTGCTAAAGCATCGAGGAGAAACCATTGAATAATATTTGGAGAGATCACAAACTGATTTCCATAAGTCACTGAATTATTCCTGAAGAAATAGCTGAATAATTCATGCAGAATACACTGGAAAATACACTAAATGATTCTTGGAAGATTCACTGAAAGACTTCCCCCTCGTCACAGCTGGGATTTCTGTTTCGCTTCTGCAAAAAGTTCACGGACGTATACTGCCTGAAAGCTTTGTATTGTTCTATTGTGCGTCCAGTACTAGAATACTCATCCGTCGTATGGTCACCGTACTACAGGAACGAAATTCAACGGATTGAGGCCGTCCAGCGTAAATTTATTCGTTTCGCCCTTCGTCACCTCAGTTGGAGGCACCCGTTAAACTTGCCAAGCTACGAAAGCCGCTGCAAACTGATATGCCTGGAGCTACTCGAGCCGAGGCGCGACGTGGCAAAAGCGTGTTTTCTAGGGGATCTCCTACAAGGCAATATTGATTGTCCGCTGCTCCTCAGCATGCTGGATATCAACATACACTACCGGAATCTTCGCCAAAATGCATTCATCCGTTTTCCCCGCACCAGAACTAATTATGGATTCCATGAACCGATCCGCAGTATGTCCCGTGTTTTCAACAAATGTCATCGTGTATTTAATTTTAATTTGTCCCGGGAAAATAATAAGCTTAATTTTAGAAGAGTTTTATGTTAGTTAGTTAGATAAACCATTGTCATTGGGGTGGGGATTTCACCTGTTGACGAATAAACAATAAACAATAAACTTCCGGAGAAATAAGTGTATGATCTCTGGAGGATTTACTGGATCATTCCTGAAGAAATCACTGGATGATTCCTAGATAAATAACTATATTATTTCTGGAGGATTCACTGTATGATTCCCGAAGGATTCATAGGATGATTCATGAGAAAAGCAAGCATCAAAAACAGCACCAGATTCGTGGAAGACCCACTGAATGATTCTTGGAAGATAGACTGAATGATTTTTCGAGAAATAACTGTATGATTTCTGGAGAATTCACTGGGTCATTCTTGAATGAATCCCTGGATGATTCCTAGACAAATAACTGGATGATTCCTGGAGGATTCACTGTATGATTACTGGAGGATTCATAGGATAACTCCTGGAAAAAATCACTGCATGATTCCTGGAAAAATTTCGTTCACGTTTGACTATATTTTTCGGTTTATTTTCATTCATTCAGCCTAACAATGATCAAAAACACCGCTCGTTCGTCAGACAGCCAAACTCAAGTGCAAACAACCATAAATTTCACTTTCCTTGCATCCATGCACAAAGTACGACGCGTTCTCTTTCTGGTGCCCGTAATTTCTATGCTTCTAACCATCGTCAGTCAGTCAGTCAGTCAGTTCCGTAGCAGCTAGCCATGTGCCACTTGACTAGCTTGAGCTAGCGACGACGACTAAGACTATGTGTCGGTCGAAACAAGGCGGCACTTGTTTCGTTGGCAGAGGTCTCACAACTAGAGAACAGAAGTCATAATCGTAAAAAATGCGGAGAACCCCCAAACTTCCGAGAGTGGAAAAAGCTGTATTTGAATATGTAAATGGTTTGCTGGTTGCCGACGCCACCGCCAGGACGATGGAAGCAAGGCTAATTTTGTTGGTGACGTTGAAAACGACTTTGTTGCCGCCTTTTATTAAGGTTTGAGTTGTTTTTTTTCATCGGGCAAAATTAATATTTGTGCGTACACGGTAGATTGAGTGTTTGCAAACTCCACAGGAGTAAGGTCCCAGCCAGTCGTGACACAGTGAACGAAGTTGTTAAGGCAGGACAAAAAGTAATCATGTAGGGAAATTTTGGTCTGCTAATCATAATAAACGATAAATTATGACTGGAAGCTAACCCGGTAGAGGTTATCGCAGCAATTTCTTTCAATAAGCAACGCTATTTGAGCGCAAATAAGAACGAAAGTTATGAGTAGTGGTGAAGCAGAAACAACAGGTTTCGAGAAAAATCAAGAGGTTATGCCAGCTTTAATTCTAGAACTGCAGTACTAGAATAATATTCTTGAACATATGTTTGAATTTAATTTTTTAAACTAATTTAGTCCTAAGTGTGGCAACAAGTAAGATAGTATTATTTATTAATAATCGAAAGTAGATTACTGTGGTACTAGAATATATTTCACTGAGTACTGAATCATCCACAACTGAAGTTTTTAGAGTTTAATAAAGATTTCAAATTTGAAGGTTTCAACAAGTACACATGTTGTTTAGTTTGGCTATTCAATTATTATAGCCTACACGTTACCTCTCATGTTTAATCATCTAGTACTGTAGTACCAGAATATTATAATTTTATGTGAAACTAAATATAAGATATATCGTTAAAACATATAAGATTATGGGCATAATAGTGCATGAATTCGTTATGAATATATATGATCGGCATTTACACATTAAAATACAAGTGCAGTACTAGAACACATGTTTGCATTCTCCAAATGGACCAGACAGATTGGCGCCTGCATCCACAGCAGCCAACCACAACGAGGTCAATACTTAACCATGTACAGGGGATGGCCAAAATGTTTGGGAAAGGCAACTTTTTTTCTCTCACAAAAAAATTCAACATGCTATAACTTTTCATAGAGTACATCAAAAATTCTCAAATTTTGACTGTTTATCAACCTGTTATATGTGATGCACATTGTTGATAAACGTTAAAAAATTCATTCAATTCGGTTCACTGGTTTCCGAGATATGACAGCTCAAAAATGAGTTGTCTAAAAAATAGTGTTTTACCCGAACGGTTCTAACTTCGCGAAAAATTATTCAATCGAGCCCAATTTTGTACCAATCATGCACATATAACAGGTTGATAAACAGTCAAAATTTGAGATTTTTTGATGCACTCTATGAAAAGTTACAGCATGTTGAATTTTTTTGTGGGAGAAAAAAAGTTGCCTATCCCAAACATTTTGGCCATCCCCTGTATGTCTAGTAGGCAGCGTTCCCCATTCATCCATCAGCAGCGAAGCACCTGAACCATAAGAATAATAGTCGGTACACAATACATAGTTCCAAAATAAGAAAACATCAACAGAAAAGGTGATAATTGAAGCGAACAACCAACCTGCCCTAGCAGTCGGTGTTTGTTTCCACGCATCTTTTAGTTGTCGTTCTTTTCATCGTAGAAAAATGGAAACGTCACGCGTCTCGCGTGAGGGGTGGTCCCCACGTACCTGTTCAGGTACTCGTCAAGTTCGTCAAGCTCACACCAAGGTGTGAAATCACTCTTCTCAAATCAAATGTTGACTTTGTAGAGCCAAATGTGATAAATGACCCGAGTCATACAATTTGTTGGCGGAGGCGCCCCTTGGGTCCAATTTGAGTTTTGACGGCTGTGTTTGTTCTGTGGCTGTTTGTGTACATATGAAAATTACTTTTACGAGCAAAAAGGTATTTGATGGTGGGTCTAGTACTGCGTTTAACGATATCACACATGGTGAATATTAGTTTTAGACCTAGAAAAAGCAATATTCCCAGAGGAAGGTAACGGTGGATGATTGCTAGAGGATTCACTGAATGATTCCTATAAAATCACTGGATGATTCCTGGAATGATTGACAGGATGATTCCTGGAAGATACACTGAATGATTCCTTAACTAAATATTGGATGATTCCTGAGATGTTCATCAAACAATAACTGGAGTTTATACTTAATAATTCCAGAAAGGATTCCTGAATGAATCCAAGAGAAATCACTAACCGACTTCAAGCAAAAGCCCTGGAAGATTGCTGGAAGATTCACTGGATGATCCTTGGAGGAATGGTTGTATGATTATGGAGAAAGAATAATTCACTGGACCACTCTTGAAGGAACCGTTAACAAATTTCTGCAGGAAGAACTGGATTATTCATAACAAAATTCACAGAATTATTCGTGGAACACTACTGAATGATCCCTGAAGAGATCACAGGATTGAGCCCCAGGACTGACGGAGTAATATGTATACAATCCACTGATTAATTCTAGCAATATTCACTAAAGGATACGTTGGAGATTTCTGCAGCAATCACTGGGTATTTCCTGGAGAAATCACTGACAGATTCCTGAAACATTTACTGTATGGTTCCAGAAGAGTTTTGCTAAGGAAGCAACACATCAGGAATCACTGACAGATTCCTGACAGAATCTCTGAAAACCCAAGTTGATAATTCTTGGAGGATTTATTGCATGATTCTTGAATGATTACTGGAGGATCCACTGAACAATTCCTAAAGGATCCACTGATTGATTCCTGAACGAATCACTGGCAGATTATGAGAAAAAGCACTGGAATATTCCTGGAATGTTCCCGGAGGGATCACCGTATTGCCAGGAGAAAGAAGAATTCACTAAACAACTCTTGAGAACACATATATTATTAGGCAGGAATAATTGAATGCTTTCTGAATAATTTACAGGATGATTCCTGAAGCATTTACTGAACGATCCCTGAAGTGATCACTTGATAGATTACGGAATTACGAAGTGATTACTTTTAAATCCACTGGTCAATTTCTGAAGTATTCACTAAAAGATACCAGGGAGGGTTTATGAAAAAATCAGATGGCAGATTCTAGGATGATTCCTGAATTAATCACTAAACAATTCCAGAGGAATCATCAGAAAAACCACTGGATGATTTCCGGAAAGATCACTGTATGATTCCATGAAAATTTGATTGAAAGAAGTATTAACTGAAAAAAAAAAATCTGGAATCACTGATATGTTGCTCAAACAATTTCTGAATGCTTCTAGTAAAACTCAATCAACTCGCTATGCCTTGGAGAATTAATTTAATGATTCCAGAAAAAAAACACTGAAAGATTGCTGGGAGATTCAGTGGATGATGCCCGAAGGGAATAATTCTTTAAGTAAATTATGTACTGTAAGATTAACTAAACCTGGAAAATCACAGGATGATTCCTGGAGGATTTTCTGAATGATCATTGAAGTAATCACTGGATGAATTCATGGCAGATTTACGGAGTAATTTTTGTAGAATCCACTTGATACTTAATGCAGTATTTACTAAAGGATGCCTGGGCAATTGTAAGACAAACTGAAAATTCTAGGATGATTCCTGGAGTAATCACCCGATAAACCCTGTTAGATTCCTGATAGAATCACTGGATGATTCCAGGAAGGATCACACTATGGTTCCAGGAGAATTTTGTAGGTATTCGCTGAAATAATATGGAATCACTAACAGTTTTCTGAAAGTATCTCTCAATGCCTACAGGAAAATAAATTTGATAATTCTTGGAGGATATATTGGATGATTTCTGGAGGAATCACTAGAAGCATTGAAGAAAAAGCACTGGGAGATTTGCTGATTAATTCACGGAGGGATCACCGTATGATTCTAGGAAAATGGAGAATTTCCTGAACGATTATTCAAGTAATCATATACATATTACTGGGAGGTTTACTAAATGCGTCCTGGAAAATTCACAGGATGATTCCTGGAGGATTTACTGAATGATCTCTGAAGTAATCACTGGATGCGTTCGAGGCTGAATAACGGTGTGATTTCTGCAGAATCCACTGGTGATATTTTGAATCATTAACGTACAGGGTGTGTGGAAGATTCCCACCCTAATAAAAATGTATCATACTTCGACTATAGCATTAATAATAGGATCATTCTGCGTATCATCGAGATGATAGCCCGAAAGGTTTGTCAAGCACGTTGTATCATATTTTTCTATTTTAGGGAAGAAAAAGTACTGACAGATTCTAGGATGAATCCTGGACAAATCATTGCATAATCGATATAGAAGGAACAAACGGCAGATACCTGGAAACATCATTGGAAGATTCCCGGATTTACTAACAGATTACTGGAGCAGACACTGGCATATTACAGGAAAAAAAAACACTGGAAGATTAACTTATGATTCTCAGAAAATCACAGAGAGAAGGATTCACTGAACAGTCATTGAAGAAATCATTCACATATTTCCGCAAGATCAATGGGATACATCTCGGAGGATTTACTGAATAATCCCAGAAGTGATCGCTCCAAAGATTCATCGCGGAATTACTGAAAGATTCCTGTAAAATCCACTGCTTAATTCCTAGTATTTACTAAAGGATGTCAGGGAGATTCCATGAAAAACACTAGTAGATTCTACATGATTCCTGAATAACCCACCCTGGAATCACTGCATGCTTTCTGGAGAGCTTTGTTACTTTATAATTCTTGGAGGATTTCATGAACCATGAACAGCAAGATTTACTTAATAATTCAAGAAGAGTTCACTGATTGGTTCCTGAAAGAATCACTGAAAGATTCCAGTCAAAAGCATTGGAAGATTTCTGGTAGATTCACTGGATGATTACTTGAGGGTTCACAATATCATTCCCAGTGAAAGGAGGATTCACTGAACATTTCTTGAAGAAATCATACACGTATTTTTGCATGATTAAGTGAATTCATGGAAAATTAACAGGATGATCCCTGAAGGATATACTGAATGGTATCAGACGTGATTACTGTGCAATTACAGAGTAAACTGTTAACATTCACTAAATGATGCATGAGATATTCCAGAGAAAAGCACTGACAGATTCCAGGATAATTCTTAGAGCAATTCCTGGATAGTTCCTAGAGAAATCACTGGAAGCATTCAGAAATAAAAACTTTGAAAGATTCCTGGAAAAAAATGCTGGATGATTTCCCGAGGAATCACCGCATTTAATGACTGACAGATTTATTAACGAATGCTTAAATTCAACAAAGATTATCCAAACGATTGTTGAAGTGATCACTAGATGATTACAGAAGGATTTATTGGATGATCGTAAGTGGATATTTAGAGTGACGTCTGTGAAATTTACTAGTTAATTACGGAAGGGTTCACTAAATAATTTCTGGAAGATTAACTTGATATTTCTTGGAGGATTTAGTGGATGATTGCTGAATTATGGCTGGAGGATTTACTGAATCGTAGAAATTATCGTAGAACTCTGAATCAATATTGAATCATTGACAGATTCTAGAACGTATCTCTGAATGATTTCAGGAGAACTAACTGGATGATTCCTGGAAGATTCACCAAACGATTCCTCCAATAATCGCTAGATGATTCCTGAAGAATTCAATGTATAATTTAAGGTGAATTTTCGGGTTGGAACCAGTGGTGGAAATTGATCGCGAACATGTGCTTACGCGATACAAAAAAATGCCATCGCATCGCAAACCTTTGCTGTGCGATGGTGTTCGTACTTCTGTGGCTCGCGATCGTACGACACGAACGCCGACGAGTGCATCGCATCTTTTGCAAGCGCGATGCTTTTTTATTTTAGAGGTTCGCGGTCGATATTTCTGTAATGAAATCAAATGTTGGTAAACTTTTTCGTCGATATCATTTATTGGAATGGTACCTGACCAGTATAATCAAAAAACACCCAACTAATTACCTTTAAGTATACAAAAAATGGCAACAAACCAAGTGTTCTACATTGTGATCCTTCTGGCGAACCAACTGCGATTCTGCTCGTTCGACATTTGTTTTGTGTTGGTTCGTCGATCCGGGAAATCGTGAACCGTTCTCTCTTTTTTGGTTCGCGAGCGCGTAAGCAAAGATTGTGTTTGATGCAAACCAAAAAACACGTCAAGCACATGATGCTTTCCACCACTGGTTGGAACTGTAAAATCTGGTACTTAATTTTTAAAGAGTTTAGTGGATGATCACTAAATAATTGCTTAAGGATTCACTATTCATTGAATAATTCTTGAAAGGTTGACTGATTCCTTGAAGAATCACTGGAAGATTCCTGGAAGATTTGTTGAATGATTCCTGGATCAACCACTGAATGATTTCTGGAATAACTACTTGCTAGTTTTTGGAGAAAACGCTGAATGATTAACAGAATGATTCCTGAAACAAAATCACTGGATGGTTTCTAGAGTGGCTCACAGAACTGTTCTTGGAGGATTCACAAAATGCTTCCTGGAGGATTCACTGAATGATCCACAGGCATTTTTGTTCATCTGCTTTTGTTTTTATTGGAGAACCTGTTTAGACTTTTATTCACATGTTTAACTATTTTGTAGGCTCATGCGTCGTAGAACATAACGGAGCCGACACCTTTAAGTGTGCTGTTTTATAAAGTTTCCTTAACGATTCCATGAATTTTGACAGTAAAACTTATTAATTTTATCAAACATTCCAGTGATTTTATGATGTTTCTTTCAGCGAGACCAACCTGCTTCCTCGAGTTTGTCGCTTTAAATCCAAATAAACTCACCTGTAATTAAACAGAGAAAAAGAGAACAATCATTATAAATTTAATTAGACAAATTTCCATCGTCGGCGCCCCTCCCATCCCACAGTTCCCCACCAATAAAAAGTCGAAAACCCACAAAGCGCAAAATCTTCTAATTTCATGCCATTTCCCGACTTCTGGTCGGCACCGTTGCCACCACCATCACCGCTTGACCGCACAGAAATTTAATTTCAAACCAATTCCATTAGAACCACAATCCGGTAAACACACGGGCGCACACAAAAACATACACACAGAGCAGTAGACAGTGATGGCGCTCATAAACACAAGTTTATTTTACGATCCCCAACCCCGAACATACAGTGCCCATCATCTGATCTGTATGTGCAAATTTGCTGGGACCATGCAAGCGCTAATTGCAGTCAGCACTGCTGGCGGATCCCGGCTTGCATCCCGTTCCCAGAAATCCTCGGACAGCGGTCAGCTTCATACCGCGACTGGTACAATTGTAGTTAGGGGTGGATGGAGTATGATGTACTGACCTCTAGAGAACTTTTTTTTACAATAATATCGTTAAAATAACCTTCCATATTTTCAGCTATAGTCTATTGTCGTTTCGATTTTTTCGAGAATTATCAGAAAAAAAAAACAATTAAAAAACTATTCTGTTATCAACACTCTGTTTGGCCAGTGAGATGGCGTAGCGGTTACGCGCCTGTCTAACATCTTGCTGGAGTCATGAGTTCAAATCTTGCACAGACGACAAACATTTTATTTTTTATTTTTTTGTGTCAATTTTCACCTTTTTAATAGAGGTCACGAATATTTTGGGAGATTATAATAGGAATTGATGATATTTTGTCTTGAGTTTTAATTTGGGAAGTGGTATAAAAATGGGTTTAGATAGTTTCATCCACCCCTACCAGATGATCTGTGATCTGAGTATAACCCCGCGGGACTCGAATCGGGGTCAGTTCGCAGTTGGAGCGGCTGCCAGCCAACGCTTTATGACTACTCTCACAACATCTCATCGCCGCCGCCAAATACCTACTTCAATCTATCATAAAATTGTATCTAAATGAGAGGGAAGACGGCAACACTCGTCGTCATCGCCGTCGTCGGTAGCAACAAACGATCCCCA
>NW_026917270.1:0-25000 GCF_035046485.1 Aedes albopictus
ATGGAGAATTTTTTGAAAGAATCCGTGAGGGAATTTTTGGCCGGATACTCGGACAAATTTCCGAAAGATTTTTTTTTAAAAGATTTTATAGAAGAATTTCTGAATAGTTTTCTGGAAGCTTTTGACGAATGCCTTGAGCAATTTCTAAATAAATATCCAGACAAATTTCTGAAGTAAACCCTGGGCGAATTTCTCAAACAATCTCTGAAATGATTTATTAAAAAAAATCATGTAGGAATTGTTTAAACAATTCATGCCAGATTTCGTAAAAGTATTCTCTGTTACACTTCTGAAGGATCACATGGAAGATTTTCCGAAATATTCTGTAACTTGATGAGAGACCGCCGTAATAAAGTTGAAAATTCTGGGTTCACTTAATTTCATTTAATTCCGCAGAATTGCAATAAAAGGTAACCGTGCAGATAACGGTGCAAACCTACACTACTCGTACAGAAAGATATCGTTCGGCAAATACAACACAACTAGTAACCACGCTCTATCAAGTGCTTGTCACGAATATTTAAATTTCCGAAGGTACCATTTCCAAAGGGATCTCTGACGGGATTTCGTAAAAGAAAATTTTAGAAGAAACAAAAAGGATTTTTTTTGTCTAACGAGATTTTTAACCCTAGGCTAGTTCATTTCGGGACCCACGCTTTACTTCCCTTCCGAAAGAAAAACTTACATTTTGTGAGTTTGTTGGGAATGGGATTCGATCCCAGGACCTCGGCGTGATAGTCACGAGCTTTAACAATCACACCAGGTCCACATATCGTACAGGAACTTCAGGGTAAATCCTAGGAGACATTTTCAAAGCAAACATTTTTTCAACTTTTTGAATTTTTTGGGACCTTTATGCAAATGACGTTGTTGTGTATATCCATTTGCTCAAAATATTAGCTTTGGAATCAAACATACATATTTTTGGAGACAAAAGATTTCGATTGTAACAAGCTAGCGAAGTATGTAGTGGTTTATTCGTTATTCAGCGATAATTGCTACTACAATGCCTACAACTCCGAGTCTTTTTGTCGAAAACTCAGTAGAGTAGCGAACCACTTCGGCAGCGGCCGGTATTTTGGGAACTCTTCGCTATAACTAAGTCAATTCCAAACTAATTGCCTTGAAATCTTGTACACGGCCTAGATACTATACGCATCTCGTCGCGTTCCAAAAATTGTGTCAATTGGTTCAAAATTTGCTGAGTTATAGCAGAAAAGTGCCTAAAATAGGACCCCTGTCGAGATGATTCCACTTCCCTATTCATGCAGTTTTTATATGTTTTGGTACATTTCAGTATAAAATTTAAATACAAATAAAATAAAACATTTTGCTTCCATTTTATGTAAATTTCAATATTAGACATTTCGAAAATTGAAATGTGCACTGAATCGAGGTATTATTGTAAATGGTTTTTCAATTTAATTTACTCTTCTAAAAATTTGGAACGAGCTCACCTATAAATGTTTATCTGTGTGCCTATTGGAGAACAAAATCAAGACATCAGTTCGGCCTTTGCAACTCAACTGCTAAGTTCCGAGTTCTTGGAAAACCCAGAGTATCTTGGGAATTTAGCTTTCTTCTGCACAATGCTCAATGGATCTGTAGGATGTTGCTCCGTATCAGTAATGTAACAACAATCCATTGATTACACTTGTAGATCATAAGGAAGTTCTTAAGGGACCCAGAACATCTTTTGAAACTTGTTTGTTACAGAACAATGCTCCATGGACCTGTATAATGTTTTAAAGTATCAGAAAAGTTACAACAATGCATCGAATACGTTTGTAAATCTCAAGGCCTTTACTCGTGGAAGTTGTTGGAGGACCTCGAATTTCTTTGGAATTCAGTTCTATTCATCACAATGCTCAATGGATATGTTAAAATTTGCATGAGTAATGTAGCCACAACCCATCGATAACGTATGTAAATCATAAGGCCTTTACTCGCGGACGACCTAGAACATCTTTAAAAATAAGTTCTCTACAGAACTATGCCTTATGAACCTGTAGGATGTTGCATCGTATCGTCTATGATTACGCTTGTAGATCTTCAAGTCTATATTGCGAGAGCTTATGGAGCTTAAACATTTTCGGACATAACCATGATTCATAGACCTAACGTAGCAGCACAAGAATAATAAAATTCCTATTGATATCATTAGACATATACCCCACCCAAACAAAATTCTTCGGGAAATTTTCAGTAGGATTTCACCTATTGCATGTACATCAGATATTGAATTTGAAAGAGTGCGAACGACACGTTGGTCGCCTTCTAGCTTGAAACTGTTTTTCAAGAAGTTCCTTCTGTAATTCGTCTCGTGCCGCTTGGTTATCTCTTCGATTTTAACCCCTGTGATTTCTTCAGGAGTTTCTTCTCTGATAAGCCCTGATCTTTCTTATAGTTTTTTTGCAGTTTCTTTGAGGATTCGTTCAGAAATTTTACCAGTAATAGGAATATAAAATCTGAGTTCTTTTCTGAAAACCTTCCAAGACTGTTTTGGGGTATTCCTCCGAGAGTTCCCTCAGAGGTTCCCCCAGAATTAATTTCTACGATTCTAGGATTTCCTTACGAGTTTCTCTTTGTAGGATTCGTGCAGTAGTTGTTTTTGGTATTTGTGCGTAGCAGGAGCTACTTCAAAAACTTTGATTTTTCAAACTGCAGAGATTTGGCTTATTTTCATCTGTATTCGTATTTTGAAATTTTTCCAGATTTTTTACTGTGTTTCCTTCAAAAGTTCCTTATGGCATCCTCCAGGAGTTTATTCTAAGAATTCTCCAGGAATTGCTTCTGGGTGTCCTCCAGGAATTGCCTTTGGGAATCCTCTAGGATTTCCCTCTGTAAATCATCCAGAGTTTCCTTCTGGGAGCTCTGCTGGTGTTCCTTACAGAAATCTTCCGGGAGGTAATCCTCCAGAAGTTCCTCCTGAAAATACTCAAGGAGTTTCTAGTGGAAACCTTTAAGAAGCTCCTTGCGAGAATCCTGCAGAAGTTCTATTTAGAAATTCTGCAGGAGTTCTTCCAAGAAATCCTCCAAGAGTTCCTTGTGGGAAATATTCAGGATTTCTTCTGGTAGTCTATTAGGAGTTCCTGAAAAAAAATCCTAGATTCTATTCTTGGACTAAAATTGTGTTCTTTAAGGGAACTAACCATTCAAATGGCGTTCCTTGTTCTGTGGCGGAGTTTGTTAACGTGCCCTGTCTAGCGAACTTGAGAAGACGTGGGTTCAAACCCCACCAGAACTACGTGGATTTTTTTTGCGTTTTTTTCCACTCAATGTGCCTATTGTACATATTGTGCCTATGGACTTCAGGCATTACGTATGTCTATTTAGCAAGTTTTTTCCCATTTTGGACGTCTCACCACAAAGAACTAGTTCGTAAATTCTTTTTTCATCTGGTGCAAGATAACCATACCATCCAAACGATCACTATGCTTTGTTCTAACCATTCGGTTTGGTTCGGTGTATGTTTGGTTAGCTCTCTTTGTCTTATTGATCCGACGCGCGGATTAAACCGATCATCATCGCAAAAACACGCCAGGAGCGTCAGCAGTCTGGTTGCAAGATGTGCGCACCACACTGACTGCTGTCTGCGACAGACACAAGAAAAGCAAGGAATTCCATTCCAATGCGAAGTGCATCACCCATCATATGTAGGTTCCCAGTCGCACACAAACAAACATGTGTGGGGGAGCAAGCGTTCCCGACGTTCGTCGTCGGATTTGAGAAGCACTTTGCACACACAGTCAGCAGTCAGAGCTGTGCTGCTCTTGCTTAGTTTATGCTAAAATAATCTAATCGATTCCACCGAACGTGCAGCACAGTCACAAATCATTTGCATCTCTACCTCTTACCGCAACGCCTGCTTCTCTTGGGGTGACTGTGGGGATCCGCGCTTCACACAATGAGACGAGAAGATCTCCTTCTGTATCTCGCGCGCGCGTTGCGGTTATAAATGGGAATGGGCGGCCAGCATTCGGAATCGGAATAGACGGTCGCTCCTCAACCGACTGTTGGCGTTGTTGTTGCCGTTTTGAGTAGAGTTGTGTTGTGTTCATTATACCTACAAAAGCTGAGAGACGATGATTCTCGAGGTTTGGCATACGGTTGTACGCGGCGTGGAAGAACAAAGTCAAAGTCGTGATTAGACTGACCTTGGGCAGAGAGTGGATAGATGCTCGTCGGTAACCTGTCACATGGCGCTCTTTGACGTTTTATGATACGGACGGGTTTTAAGGTGAAGGCGAAAAAGGGTTAGCTCCGTTTGACAGTTCAATCGTTGTGAATGATTAATGAGAATTTGTTGTTTTTGTCAATTCGATTAATGAGTTGAAAGCGAAAGTCGTCTTTGTTTTTTTCTTGTTATGCAATTGTTAGAACTGTGTTCTACAGTTTATTATGATCTACCTATTCTTCAGAAGACTAAACGGAAAGCAAAGTGCAGTAGCAACTAGACAATAATAGTCAATTAGCGAAGAAAACTCTCAGATAGTCACCTTTGAAAAAACAGTAGAACATCAAGATGAAGAGCAGGCTCTGTCTCAGTTGGGATGTAACGCTAAATTACTAAAGAAGGAGTTTTTAAAAGACAGAATACTCGCTGATCCCAATTCTCTTACTAAGCTTTCGTCTATGAATCTATTAAGTACATACTGTTATCATAAAGTAACATAAAACGAGCTCACCAACCCATATCACTCATGGATTGGTGAGCTCGTTTTATGATACTCTATGATAACAGTATGTTATTTAGGTTCAAAGAGGAAAGTAAGAGAACTGGGATCGACGAGTATTCTATGTCTTTAAAAAAACCTTTTTTTCTTTTTATTTTAGCGTCACATCCCTACTGAGACAGAGCCTGCTTTCCAGCTCAATGTTCTACTGGTAGTTTCACAGCTGACCATCTGAGAGTTTTCTTCGCTAATTGACTATGTTTGTAATAGTATTTACAGGCATCATGATAGTCTATGTGTAAAGAAGTCATGGTAGTTTCCAGTACGAAAAATTCTGGACCGATGGAAACCTAGAAGTGTCTTCTGACCCCTATATATTGAAACTCAAGAAAACTATTAGCAAAACCAGATTGTTCGTAAGATTATCCAAATCACTACACCACTCCTAGTGTCAAACCTCGTCTTCCATTGTGATCGCGGGTTCGTGACACTTGTGTGCTATTTTGAGTTACACGCGGTTACCTCACCCTTTCCTCCACCACTCGTGAAGTGGCCAACTACACGCCTATAGCCAATATTGGCTGGCGGTGGCACTCTCAGCGACCATACGACCGTCTGCCGCAATAACAAAACAAATGATTCCACACTGCCACCTCCCTATCGACGGACGACGTATTGATACTTGAGCCAAGTGCTGGCTGCCACCCTGGCGCTGGGGCTCAGGGCGAGATTGGATGGCAAAAAGTGAATTATCATTGTTTACATTTAGGGCTCAATCGCGTGGCACTTGCCTCGCCGTCGTGCTCCCGCATTGATTGTGCCCATTTTGGGGTTAAGGTTGACGGAGTGCACTGTAGGAATTCTCGATTGAATGAAATCAAGCAATACTCATCACTTTGGACTTGAGGTTAGGATGGCCTGCTGTAAGGATTCAAAGGCTTTGGTTCGAATCCCCAATGGAACTTTTTTTTCTCTAACTTTCAATTCGATTTTTTACGATTATTTAGGAAGTGGTCTAACAAAATTGACAATTTTTGTGCTTAGATTGTTTCAAATTCATTTCCTTAAGCTGAATGAATACACTTTTGAATTATTAATTCTTTCTATTCCTACTATTTCTTTATCTTCTTGTTTCCCGCAGTATCCAGCATGCGATTGGTACCTCTTTCACCGCGCATTAAAAACAAATTTCGATTAATGTTCACATTTGCCACCGCGCACCGCGGGTTCCCTCGGTATCAACGGGCACTAAATCTGTCTCTCGTACAGAGGCAAATAAAAATAATCACGATCGATGTTTTGCAATAACGATGGTGATATTCTCGTTGAACACTTGTACCTTAGCAGCAGCTATGTACAAGCAAGGTGTAACGGTTGGGGATGATGTCGGCGACCAACAACAACAAGAGTCAGTACTACTCCTCAGTAGCCCCATACCTAGGAAAGTGTGACGTGCCATTTGCAACCGCGAAAAGGTTAAAGGAGAATGATGGATGAGATTGCTGATTCGTAGTAGAAACTTGCGCATTTCGAGATTGCATTTAGGTGCATTGGAAATAGAGGCTAATGTCCCCTGATGTTGTGTGGTGTGGAGAGCCTATGCTGACGGTTTCATATGTGAAAACACTAATGTGAGTGATCTTTTCTTGTCTTGTTGAGCGTATTCAGATGGAGTTGTGACCTAAATCTGAAAGGATTTATCATGCTTAAAGCTTAATATGCAAAGCTGTGAATTGTGGCTTTGTTGATATTTATTATTGCTGATAAGAACGTAATTATTGTGTCAGTGGTAAGGTAAAACCGATTTTTTTGCTGGCATTCAGCAAACTTTGCTGGTTTTTTGTGTGCTGATTGCTGTCAGCAATACAGATTACTGAGTATCAGCAATTATTTTTCAATTTGCTGAACCATCCAGCAATTTTGACATTTGATCAGCAACGTTGTGCTGAAATTCAGCAAAAATGTTGACGCAATTCAGCAATTTCTTTTGCTGATTTTTTGCGTGCTGTAAGCATTTAAAAAAATGTGGTGTGTAGGATTGACGATCACTAACTACATCAAACCCTAACAACCGGTAACTCGCTAACCGAAATGAACCTGTGTCACAGCAACCATTCCTTTTACGACTGACATCTACACGAACATTCAAATGCAGTATGTACATTCCACGGTCTATAGTAGACGAGTGAATGCATCGTCAGTCCCCTGTTCCTCGATGATTTGTTTTCTGAGTACATGTTCAATTTTAGAGAAAAATATTCTTTGAAGGCTGAGGGACCCATATAGATCATAAATGCGTTGCTATTTAAAAACAGGAAAATTTCCTTGACATTCTTGGGCATAGAATATTTTTGTGCCTGCTACACGATATACACATGCAACTCTTAGTTAATAACTGTAGCCATTATCATACAGCACTGTGTTGAGAAACAGCCTTTGTCTTAGTCGAGACCTTTCGTCAAGGAAAAGAAGAAACACATTGGGTCAGACGCCAAATGAGTCACTATCCAGACCAGTGCTGAAAATGTAATTTCGACATATCTAAATTTAATTTCCTACAGCTTATTTTAGAAGCTGAACCAGAGAATATGGCAAATGAAAAACTTGTGCGGCTAAGCCAGTTCTATGTACAAAAAAGTCACGGAAAAAATGCACGGCAAGCCTCGTTGGATAAACATACGACTCGTGCTGTAAAAATCTTCATTCTGCACCTTGTTGCGTAAACTACTATTTCAGCACTGCTTGCAGACGTTATCTGATAGATTGACACTGTGCTATGAAAGTTGGAAGCAAGGGAAACGGTTTTTCAATCGTTTCTGGTTCTAGCGATGACTATGAACATATGAATATACATGAGTTGTATATATAGAGAGGAGAGTACAGAGAAAGTGGATAGAAAGTAAGTAGAAGGAAAGGGACGGGCCAGGGATTGAACGCAGGACCTTCTGCATGTGAATCGCGGTAGCCACTAGTAGACCACCAAGCCCGTCATTGGTACGAGTCAAATGCAGATTTTTTCTAAGGATTAATCCTAAAGCATTATTCGATTTTATCTTTGAATTTCTTGGTGGATTTCTTCCGTAGTTCTTCTGGAAATTTCTCGATAATTTTTCCAGAGTTCCACCCGGAGCTCCCTTTATTTTTTCACCCAAGATTACTCTAGCTTTCTTGAGCAATCCCAGTTTGTTCGGTTTTTTTTTCCAAAGTTTCTCTCATTATTTCTCTCGTAGTTCTTCTGGGAGTTCCTCGCGAGGTTTCAACAGAATTCCTGTCGATCTATCTCCAGGAATTTCTAAAAAGGAATGTCATACCCAAGTAACATGATGACCAATTAGTCTAACAGTGGTTTTGACAACCGTCATATAACTTTATGCCTTCTATTTTGGTTTTATGATGGCATTGAGAACCTCTTCTAGACTAGTTGATCTAAACTGTTAGTTGGGTAGGTAATCCGGTAAAAACTCCTTGAAGATCTGGGCCTTGAAGAGAAATCCAGAAAGGACCACCCAAAGGAATCCGGGGACAGTTTTAGTTGAAGATTCTGGGACGAACACTGGTAAATCTCAAGGGAAATTTTCAGGAGAAGCACAGCGAACAACTAGTCTCGGAAAAATTACCCTGAAAGAAATCGCGGACATGAGAAATGTTAACGGTAACTTCTGTGCAAATCCTAAAAAAGGAAGAACACCGGAACGAATCTTCTTAGATAAGTACCGGTACAAACTCCTCAGAAAGAATCTCAACTTGAAGAGAAATCCTTCGAGTACCTTTAAGAAATATCCCGGAAAAAACTCTAGACGAAAGCTCACGATAATTTCTGGACAAAAAAAATACAGGAGGAACTCCGCGAAAAATGCCCTGAATGATTTTGGGGGTTATGTCGGGAAAACCTCAGGAAGAAATTCAAGGATGAAATCCTGCAGAAAACCAATGGAGAACTCCTCAAAGGGTTTTCTGAGAAATCGTTCGAGAGCCTCTGGGCGAAATTCCGAGAAAAAAAATTCTGGAATAATCTGGGATGAACACTGGAAGGAATTGAGGAAACTGAATTGGGCGACATCTAGGAGAAATCCTACGACAACGAAGCATATCCTGGGAGAAACTAAAAACCCCGGGATAACCCCTGGGAAAAATAATCTCGTAAAGGACTATTCCTATGGAAGAAATCCTGAAGGATCCTTGTGAAAAATTCCAGGTGAAATCAGTCAGCAGTTGCCAGCTGACGGACCAATGCAAAAAAAAAACCGTTAACGCGATCCTAGCCAAAGAGTCCGCATTCTCATAGCCCAAAATCGAACAATGCGAGGGGACCCAAGTCATTATGATAGCGTATTAGCGTTTAAACAAAACACTCAAGATTTTGCATATTCCTTCATCGGTTCTATAACCCACCTAGCCTTTAGCGAGTTGAATGAGTAAGTATGAAGAAGTTTTCTGGCCGGTTGTTGAAGCATGAACATCGTTGCAGACACCGAAACCAATTGAATGGTCCATTTTTCGATCCATCTGTTGACTAGCATTTATTTGCAGAAATTAGCAGAATACAAGCCTTCAACAGAACCAAGCTTACACAAATAAGGGCCATATTTCTGAAAGACACACGGTAAAAATTATGCCCGGAAAAATCCCTTGACTATTCAATATCCTAGTCAATATGATCAGAAACGCTTTTCCTTTAAATTCTCAATGTCAACACTGACATGATTTGAGAACCAAAACTAACCCACCGGAGAAATCAACTGAAAATCCCTTCAATTTGCAGAAATGTACAAAGCAGTACAATGCAAAGTGAAAAGCTGTTGATTTGATATTGACTTCTTTGGGCATGAAAGTAAATATAGATGACACGTGGTAGAAAATGTTTCGCTTCGATTCGCACTCGCCGACAGATGTGAAGTGGTGTTGTGGTAAATCAGGTAATCAAGACTCTCAAGGTCCTGCTAACGAATCAGGGTGCGGGCACACTTGTTTTTTTTTTCATTCTTGCAGGGTTGTTACGAGAAGGGTGGAAATAAATTCGCGCCAAATCCGCGAGAGCGTGAAGGTTTTTTTTTCTTCACGTTATTGAAGAAATCCATTAAATCCATTAAACTGGAAAGGACTGCTAGATGAAGAATAAACTTTTGATTCGTAAATCAACGCAACTCATGCATTCTGAATGTGAGTTTCAAGACGTTTCGGCAAAACTTTCGTTATTTTTTTTTTCCAAAAACATTTCTTAAAGATCCATTGGGAGATTTTCGAAAAGAATATTCTAGACAAAATCTCAGGAGAAACATTCCAAGAACTAGGTAGTGTATTCGTGGGAAAAAATATTAAAAAAAACTGAAGAAATTTTATAAGAAACCGAAAAAAAAAATCTTTGAAATAAACAGAATGGAACTTTCTTGGCTTTCTGTATTACTGAATATTTTTGGAGACAGTAACCCAAACATTTTTTAAAAAGAATTTTTTGAAACCAGTATGAATTTGAGAAGGATACTGAGAAGGATACTTGAGAAGGAAATTCTCATAAGATCACTTCGAACATTTTTGAGTAATGTCTTAGTAGTTCTTGAATGAATCTTCAGTGAGGAATTTTCCGAGGAGAATACTTGGCAAAACCTGAGAAAACGTCCCTTAAAATGAGTAATCTTATTTTATTTTACTGATGCGCAAGGGGATCATGGGGCCAAGTCCCCAATGCAAGTCCAAGAACTCACATTGTCCATAATACACCGTGGAATTTGGGAGTAGGTATTGCAACCTCTTTAGCCATGTGGCTTCAAAGTTTTGCGTGTCCTTAAGGTGAAGATATGACGAAGCCACACCTCAAATTTCCAAGAGCACAAATCTTAAGAACCGAAAGTCAGTTTGCGCTGAAAAATTGATCAATTGGTCATCATCAGCGGGCAACCAATCGATCAACTTGTCAGTGCAAACCGACTTCCGGTTCTTCCGATTTGTGCTCTTGAAAATTCGAGGTGTGGCTTCGTCATATCTTCACCTTAAGGATGAGGAAAGGTGGGAGATTGATTTTGCGAATTGAACTGTAAAAGAATGTGTTGTTAATTAAATTGTCAACGTTATTTACCGTTGCGTATTTTCACACAAAATGAACAAATTTGACGATCAAGCACCATGTTCAGTGAACTAGCATAAACAGCTCTTCTTGTGATTCTTGATCTTGTGTCTTCAATATTGGAAGCTTGGTTAACAATAATTTAAAAAAATAGAAGGATAAATTGTGTAACAACCTCCTTACTTATGGAAACAGGAATCAAATATATCAAAAACAACAAAAAAGAGCCGTGACGCTTCTTCGTTTGATCACAAAAAGTATCGATTCTTTTTGGCACCACGAGTGTGCATCTTTCTCTGTAGCCCCGAGACCTGACAGCAATCAAGCTGATCACAAGGTTGTGTCTCTGCCCAGAGGAAAACGTCACTTAAAATGGATAATCACTGGAAAAATCCTAGAAGGACAATGTTGACAATTTTCAAGATTTACTTGCTGGAGTCCTTTGAAATTTCTTCAGGGTTTTCCTGGATTTTTTAGAAGTTTCTCCAACAATTCCTGCAGTAATATATCCAGGAATGCCGACAGAGATCCCCCAGAGTTTTTCGCCAAAGTTTTTACTAGCAGTTTCCTCTAGGATACCCTTCAAAAGATTTTTTCCCGAAATAATTTAGGGATTTATCTAGAAATCTCTTCAAAATATATAGCTGGTGCCTTTCAAAATTGTACCAGTAACTCGGGCAGATTACTATTACCCTTTCGGCTTCCGATAAACGGATATCTTTCAAATATTACATTCAAAGGAACACCGCCGCCGGCGGCGGACGATACGTTACGTCTGGGACGAATGTTGACTATGCAGTGGGCTCATACTTACGATAAAACGGAGCATAATTAATTACCAGAAAAGGCGCAATATAGCGACCGAAACGTCGGATGAAAGCTTAAGAATCCATTTTTGAGTTATTCCTCCAAAGACTGAACGCCATACCTCCTAACATAACCAACAGTCGAAATTCGAAGGAATTGCTAGAACCAAATTTGATTTTTTTTTTGAGAAACGAGAACTCGAAAGTTGAATAAAGATGCACATCATACCCGCAATGGAATTGGAAGAATCGTTGCACAATTTCTTCAAAGAAATATTTTGAAGAGCTGATGAAATTCGTAAGCGATTGCCGTAAACGAAAACGAAAACTTGCTCCAAATTCTTCACTAGTAGGATGTTAAGGTCAACATGACCCAGTCAGGCACGCTGAACGTACACTACGCTTTCGTGGTGCAAAAATTCTAACATCTTAGGAGGGTTAAACAAATATTTACTTTTCATAATTTCTAATTCAAGTGCCGATAATCATTCAAATATTTCGCTATACACACTACAAAAATCATTTCCGCGCCAAATCCGCGCGAGGGCCAAATTCCATGGGTAAACCCGCGCCAAATCCGCGAAAATCGCGAAATCCGCGCTGTTGTAACAACCCTGTTCTTGTTTTGAAGTTTAAATATTGTCAACAACGAGCTGAAGTGAAATCCAATTTATTTGAAAAAGGCTTTGGATGTTCTTTCAAAATTATACTCAATTGATATCGAAATGGTCGAATAGTAGTGCCACTTCAAGTGCCAATCATTTTATATCAGCGTGCAGATTTTTCACCGTGCACTTCAAAATTTTATTAGATTTTACAAGAGTAAAAAGAGAAACCTTGTAAAGTTGTAGTCTAGAGAAATCATAACGTGAAATTTCGGGTTTCAAGTGCTATAGGGGCTGGCTATTGATAATGTACATGTTTTCTTCCATCTATATCTATAAGCCATTGGCTAAGTTGGAATATCTGAAATTATTGTCAATTTTCCGTCTGATATGACGGGAATTAGCGCATATGACAAAGTAGATTTTTACCACATTATTTATAATTTGTTCAATGAGGGAACATTGATTTTTTAGCGGGCAGGTTGCCTAACTTTTCTGAAAAATCAATCTCGAGAAAAACTTCTCATATTGTTCATCCAATATAATCTCCAATGGAATCCTAATCTCTTGTTGTTTTTTAAAAATACCAGACTTTCCTTCCCAATTGTTTCCTGATATAAAACATCTCTTAAAAAAACATAAATGTTAGCTTTATCCATATCTCAAAAAAACTAATTTTAGGTTGTTATTCACAAAATGTGTTCAGTTTAAACAGTAGTTTCCTATGTGTATCAAGTACAATTAGGCT
This sequence comes from Aedes albopictus, assembly GCF_035046485.1. Classification (NCBI taxonomy): domain Eukaryota; kingdom Metazoa; phylum Arthropoda; class Insecta; order Diptera; family Culicidae; genus Aedes; species Aedes albopictus. Next base: position 12,897 of record NW_026917270.1, read on the forward strand.
GACACAAATTTCGATATTCTCTTACGTCACCCCGCTCGGCAAATTTCGGTCGGTTTCAACATTTTGAGGCGAGACACAAATAAATAATTCAAGAAAATTTTTAAATTTTAGGGTGAAATTAGAGCTGCCTAGAATTTTTTTTACCAGATCCGATGAGTTTAACGATTTTGTCTAATTGTTTGTCTATTTTTCCATCAAATGCATTTATTATTAATCATCCCCTCCCCCTTGACGAGTCAACGAGCACTGTGACAAAAGAAGAAAATGAGATTTGTTCCGGCCTTATGGGTCTGGCATTTTTAAGTAGTGCTTCATTTAAACAGAAGCTTTAATTAAGAATTTAAGCTTTAATAATAAGAATTCAAATTTAGCATTACGAAAGCTGTTTGAGGTTTTACGGAGCGTCATCAGAATCATTAATCATTGCTCTCAAAATTTGAAGATGCAAATCTCGAGCTCCTCTGCGTAGAGTGGGCTGAAAAAATGGATCGATTGTAAGTTTACATGAGATGAACAATTGGCTAACTTTTCAGTTAAATCAGTCCAAAGTTTCGAGAGTAACGGAAGATATCAAAATTAAACGTAATATTAGGCCTTTGGCCAGTATTTAGTGAGTATCCCTTATTGTTCCGATTGAACATAATGTTGAAATTTAGTATCCAATGTTTTTTTTGTACACAGTTTTGTGCTTCCGGGATACATCGGAGTATTTAAAGAAACTGAAATTCATATATCGGTCTATTTCCGTCGAACGCAAGCGTTGCCGCAAATAACAGTTCCATTACCTGGAACGACGCAGTCAAAATGACTCACTTCCTAGAATAGTCCATCTTCCGGAACACGATTTCGACATCTTAAGTAAGAAGCATATGTTTTCTTTCATCCGGAAGACATTGCTCCACGAGTATCCAATGAGATTTCTTTAGGTATTCCTTCACAGATTCCTAATGAAGTTTCTTCTGGAATACTTTAGGAAATCTAAATGTTGGAATTCGATGAGTTTTTCGAAAAAAAAAAGATTCTGACCTTCGGGGTCTTTTTAGGAATTCTTTCTCGAATTGACTCATACGACCCTTCTTTTATTCCTTCTATTCTGGAGTTTCTTCAAGATTTTTATCAGGAAACGAAGTTCATTAAGAAAATAATTCTGGGTGTAAGGCAAGAAATCCCTTTAAAATTCGGCAAAGTTAGGCATTTGAGTTTCTCCAAGGTTTCCTTCCAAAATTCCTACAGGAGTTCCTCCTATTCTTCAGAATTTCCTGCTGGAATTCTTTCAGGGTAATTTTCTGAAATCCCTGCAAATATATCTTTCTGTATTCCTCCAGCAGTTCCTTCCCGGGGTTCCCCAGTATTTTATTCTGGGCTTCCTTTGAAGGTTTTCTTTTAAGGTTTTACAAACAGTTCCTTCTAGTATTTTTCCAGGAAATTTTTCTGGGACTCTCCTCCTGGGAATTTCTCCAGGAGTTCTGAGTAGGATTCCCGCTAGAGTTCTTGTTCTAGGAGTTCCTTTTGGGACTACGATTCTAAATACATACTTCCAAGAGATTTTGCAAGATTCTCCAGAATTTCTTACTGTGTTTCCTCCAAGAGTTCCTTATGAGAATCCTCCAGGAGTTGCTTTTGTAAAGCCCTCTGCAAATCACAGTTTCTTTTATAAACAGAACTTTTCCAGGAGTTGTTTCTGGGAAGCCTCCAGAAGTTCCTTCTAAGAATCCAGCTGGTGTTCATAGTCAGAAACCTTCAGGTCTGATAGGGGGGAGCTTCGGGAGCTTCTTCTGGGAATCCTTCGGGAGTTCTTGGAGAAATTCCCACATCGAATTCCTGGATCCGAGACTCAACTTATGTTCCCTAATGTTTCCCAAAAAAACTATACTGTTAATTTCCCTTAAATTTCTGAAGGATTTCAGAATTATTCCACTGATAAATCGTGACAAAGACCTTAAAGAACTCTAACGAAAAAAAAATAGCGCAATTGTTCGGGTCGTTTCTACGAAAACGAAAAGGAATTTTCTAGTGGATTTTCTGTTGCAATCACTGGAAGAGTTGCTGGAAGGCATCTTTAACATTTAAAAAAAAATTGTAGTTAAATTTTAGCATAAAAAGTTAACGCCGTTACCGGTAACTTTCCAAAATAATTCGACAAAATTCTAAAATAAACTTCGTGGCGAAAGCTCGTGAAGGAATTGATGGCCCTCTTTGTATCTGAAGTTCTGGAAATTATGGCAGAGATTTCGGTGGGATTCCATTTGTGTCAAATTGAATTACTTGCGAATTTCCTATATTATTTGCAAAGACAAAGATGATTCTTAAAATTCAACTAGATTCTGACAGAAATATTGTGTGGAAGATACGAAGATACTTTTTATGTCCATGGACGTCAAGGAAATTTCAATTACAAAAAAAAACTGAACCGACCGGGAATCGAACCCGTCACTGTCAGCCATGCTGCCAACGTTGTCGTGCTGAATGTCCGCGCCTTTTCTGCTTCGACTAGGGTGAAAGCACCGGTTTTGGCCAGTCTAAGGGAAATAATTTTTATAAAAATAACCAATAATCCAATGAAAACTACCAATGTGTTAAATGACAGGTTTCTATCTATACTTTCTTAGAAAAATGCAGAAATCAAGCTAATACTCGATTTTTGTATTAAAAGTGGCACTGGCCAAAATAGAAGTCTTGCCGCAGTTTTGGCCATATTCTCAGCTTTGGTTTCTATTTTGGCCAATCACGTGTATTTCTTATGGGACTGGCCAAATTAGAAGCACCCTGGCCAAAATAGATATATGGGATCAGATTTTTTATGGAAAGTTATTTTTTTCTTCCAGTTTTTAATCAAAATGTATGGTTTTAACAGCTGCAATCATGTTATTATATTAGAATCTACTAGTAAAAAATAAATTTATGTCAATTTAGATCTTTACAGGCTGAATACCGCACTATGGCCAAAACTCCGGGCTGGCCAAAACTGAAGCTTCTACCCTATACAATACAGTCAAGTAAAACACCCTAAATGGGAAAATTTAAGTCGCAGTCATTATTTTATGAGTCTGATACATTGCAACTGGCCACTTTCCCATACTTTTTTGAGTCCCTTTTCCCACTGTTCAGCGATGATAGACGACGGCGACGACGCCGCTGCGACACCCAGCACACAAATACCTACTCGAGCTCGAGGAAGATCTGCACTCCTGCCTGCACGCAAACAGTTTAGCCTGTGCCATCGCATCGCATCGCAGCACCGTCGTCACTGGCCCAAGCAATAAACGACAACAACAAACGTCTGTCTGTCCATCAACTAACTAAAAGAGAATCTGTTTCTGTGTCTCACCGAGTGAGTCTCGTTTTGGGGTAAAAATAAGCGTGCTGTTGGCTTGGGTTCTTCGAAATGAAAACAACGACGTCGTGCATCGAATGCACCACCGAAGGGGGAATAATCTGTTTCACACATGAAAGAAAGGGAGTGTATGACGGCGATGATGATGATGCTTACCGGAAAGTACATCCCCTGGGGATGAAGAAAATATGCTCCTGAGCCCCACAGTTTGAAGCCTTTTCGGTAATCCTTTGCCCGGAAAAAAGTTAGCCGATTGAGCCCTGCCTGGTAGGATGCCTCTTGTGGAGGCTGCTTCCGCTGGGACTGCTGCTGCTGCTAGTACCAGACGGTGACTTCCGTCGGAATCTGATGTTTTTTTTTTCACTCACTTTCTGTTGTTAACAATCACAATCGATTCTCGGACGATTAGAAGCAGCTTCTCCAATTCACATTCACTTTCTTCTAGGAATTTTTCCTGCTTATTTTGTAACACTAATTTGACACTTCTGGAAGGCAAAAAATCAAACACAAAAATCACTCACGGATCAGGATTTTTTTTCTCGACGGAACGCGAACCCCGAACAACTTCGACCGACGGAACGAACGGCGCTGGATGCCACAACAATCTTCGACTTTTCTCCACTTCCGGAAAGCTGGAACTGGTGCGCGCCCTGGATGCGGCCACTCCGGATGTAGTCGATTTCGAGAATAACTGCTCCGGACCGAAAAGCCCGACACAAGACTGGTTGGTGCGATATTTGCGCGATGATGATTGTACTGTGCCCGCAGCTTCTTCTCTTCTGCCTGCGCTGGAGGACGACGACGATGGCAGATGCTGCTGCTGCTCCTTCTCCGGGGATCTTCCCGTTTTTTGACAGCTCGAAAGTTTGCGTCGTCGTCCCGGAGCGCGCACGCTTCTCGGAGGCGGAGAACGCAAAATATACCAACAAACCAGGGAAGGAGCTGGCTGCTTGCTGGGAGTCAGGGTCGAGCACGAGCATGGCGGGCAGGAGCTCGCACTCTCGCTCTCTCGAATAGAGAGATGGGAGCTCCCGCAGTGAGTTACCAGACACGCGCACGCCTTGCTAAGGCAGAGGTTCCCACAGCTGATAGAGTCGCAGTCCACATTTGTTACAACAAACCGGAGATCTATTGTAACAATACTTCTTAGAGTTGGAATAAACTATTATTGGAAAATTTCCAATACAATATTTAAAAAAATGAAGGAAATTTCTTCATTTGAAACTTTAAGGCGTGAATAACAATAAACTAAGGTACACCGGGGCAAGTTGAAACGGGTGGGGCAAGATGAAACGCGAAGTTTTGAAATAGATTTCAATAAAATTTGGAAATTTATCCTTCGCCAAAAGATTGTTTGAATCAAAAACTATGTGTTATGGCAATCGAATTGTTTATCATCAATAGAAAACATCATGTTACCCCGCTGTTTCATCTTGCCCCACTCGTTTCAACTTGCCCCGGTGTACCTTATACAAAAAACATTGATAGATAGAACAGGAAAGGACATCAATTTAAACTAATTGGACTAGAAATTCAAGGATTCCTTCAAAAAAACAAAATTTACTAAGAAACCCACTAGAACTTATTCTTGTAATGTTGTTAAATACTCTATGAAATCCGCCACATTTTGGTCAGGTCGTTTCAATAGCACACTTGTAGTTTAACTCGAGGAGCTTCTTTCAAGGTTCCTATTTCTGAGAATTCCTCTTTTGAAATTAATTCAGGAGCCGTTTCTGGAATTCCTGAAAAAGATTTTTCTAGTATTTCTCCAGGAGCTCTCTCACTGTTTCCTACCTCGTTGCTTCTGGGCTGCTTTCGGCATTTTTATCTGAATTTCTACTGGGATCCCTCTAGAGATTTCACCCGGGATGCCTCTAAAGTACTTGTAAATACTTTCTGGGTTTTTGCTTCAGGAGTTATTCTTAAAATTATTTTCTAACTATTCCCAATAGTTTCTTCCCCAAGAATTCCGTATCTCAACAGAAATTCCTTCTGGGAATTTAAGTAAAAAAGTTATGAAGATATTTCAAAAGAAACTACTGCTACCGCTTCTGATTCGTTTGCGGAAGGTCCTGGGTTCGATCCCTGGCCCGTCCCTTTCATCCTACTTTGTATCTTTCTATCCTTGACCTTATTCACCTTATTCACCACACAATCTATCACCTTACGATCACTATAAATAACCCCCTATCCATGAATCGCATCACCGACCCAACGGTGACTCCCAGATCTCCCATCCGTTCCGTCTAACAAATACCCCAGTCCGTGCTGGTTGTGGGGATGCCGAGGTGATCTCGGTCTTTAGTAGCAACAACCAGCACACTCTAACATTCCTTTCCCTTCCCAACTGACTATAAGGACGTGGCCGGCGCCGTTATTGATCCAAAATGTATGAGCTGCTTAAATTGCACTTTGAGAATAAGCGGAGTATCCCAGCCCTTATTCATTTGGATCTCAGTGCAATTGGTACCAGCTCAGATCAATCACAAAGGAGCAACCATTGACATGTATAGTCAGATTTGATCGTTGATTTGGAGGAAACTCGAAGGAAACTACAAGAGAATCCTATGCAGGAAGCTCAAAAGAAACTTCTAAAGAGAAGAATCCAAGAGAGAACTTGTGAATAAACCTTTGGAATGAATCTCATAATAAACTTCTGGATAAATCCTAAAATAAGTTTGTGGAAAAACTGCGGAAGAAATTTCTGGAAAAATCTAAGAAAAAATTGCTGGAGAAAACTCAGAAGGAATTGCTGGAGGAATTTTGGAACGAATTAAAAAAATCGGGAAGAACTTCTGAAGGATTTTTGAATTCTGGTCATAGTAGAAGCTGTCTTCAACAGTCTGCGATAAGTTTGCGCAACCTTTTTTCATTAAAGTGTATTTTAACTTCAGCTTTTTCTATACTCAGTCACAACCTTTTAGTTACAAAGCATCAATCGGAAATCTTAATATATATTGCGATCCTTTGGATGCTGGTACAAATATGAATATTTTGTTGGAAGCAGATTCTATGCGCTTGAAGTAGACTGCGTATTTGTCAAAGTACATAATGAGCCCACTCTACTTTTTGGCACTTCATACAACAATTGATGTACTTTAACATCCAGCACCTTGCTTTTCTATAACGAGGAACCTACAATATAGCAGTCCTGCACACCGCCTATTTTAATTGATGAAACTTGGTAGCACGACTACATTTTTTTTAGATTATTATCGGTATGATTAAAGTTTGTTTTTACAAAAAAAATTACTGAAGTGTTTCTATGATATCTGAATTGAGTTAGGTACAGTCAAACCATCTTTGAAAAATCGTAACTACTCTTATCTAATCTTATACATACGCAGCTAGTACGGAATCACCCTGGAAAGCAATCGTGTTACTTTTCTTGTAGAGTGTAGAATTAGCAACTAGTTAAAATACACAAAAATAAAAACGAAAAAAAAAACTTTCCTTGTCAATACTGATGCTTGCAGCATATCATAGATATGACACATGCATCAAAGCGGCCAGGTCTACTGCGTTGTATTTACAGAATATTTTCTTTCGGCAAGGTACTTCTCGAATTTACAGGGGAGGAAGGATGCGTGGACATATTGTACCAAACGATCCAGATAACATGTTGATGAATATGTTTTAAATATATGAAAATGTGGATAAAAGAGCTGTGAATAAATGTGTAATATTGGAAAGGTCTCCCCAATTGTTGGGTTGTTTTTATAGATCTAATGTCGAACCTCCTATTCTGTATGATCGGTTTTATTCGCATGGGGTCTTCGCAGATTTTTTTTTCTGCTTTGCCTTATTGTTTCTACAAGGGTGAAGTTACTCATTTCGCACACTTTCTTCCTAATGTCTCGTTTATTTAATTTATATTTTTTAAATTATATTTAATAAACCTCCCACTGACGACCACCATTTTCAAAAACAGCAATCAAACCAAAACTCCTTTGCCTTTTTCGAAATATTCACGACAAAACGAAAGGCGAGGCACAGCTCTTTCAAAGCGGGGGATATCAGCCCGGAAAGTGAAGATAGAAATCCTAGTGGTCACTTATTACCGTCGAATGGTATCTTTCCGGGTTAGAAAATACGCACATCTTCTCACCGGAATCTGCGACGGATGACGATCATTTTGGAACTTGTCGGAACGAACTTCGCGAGTTATTTATTTGAACATTTTTCTAAATGTGCGAAACCAAACTTTACTTGCTGCGTAGCAACCCCGGCTCAAACATGTACGTGTTAAAATAGCAAATCTCACTGAATCACTATACATTTCTTCAAATATTAGTTTCGAAACGATCGGGCGAATCAAAAACTAAAGGTGTGATTATGAACAATCGTAACTATTTTTTATAAGAAAATCAATACATTTTCGTTATGCATGATCCTAAAATTGGCGAAGAAGGGAAAACTTTATTCATAACATACTTAAGCAAAGCTTGTCAATTTAAACCTATTATTTTTCTGCGTTTGTATTGTCACTCTATCACAATTGTATGTCAGACAATTTGTTGTGTTATTCGTATAACGATCTATGATATTGTTTGGTTGAAAATTTCAAAGCAAGCAACAATAAAATTTTTAAATATTTGATGCAAACTAAAATAAATTCCTACCTATACAAAACAAGAAAATGATTCTCTAGAAACTATATACCTGGCAACAAATCCATTCTCATGTTCTTTCGCCTCCTCTTTACGCTACCCAGAGAGCTAAACGCGAGAGAACGCACGAGCCTACGGATAGAGACCGTACTTTGCGTGTCTCTATATTCTAAGCCCTGCTACGAACCGTACGTAAACTTTTCGCTTTCGAGCCCTACTTAGCAGCGACCGGTGCGGTTCGCTTCTTTGTTCGGGGCTCTACTTAACGTTAAAACGCTTGATTGAGCCCATGAGTGGGCTTGGTCTTAGAAATGACATCCAATCCAAACACTTAAAGTCAGGATTCCAATCCGTAATTTCAAACCTTGTGACTATCAAAATGGTAAAACACAGTTTTGAAACTGGATTCGGATGTCTGTTTTCTGTGCTGGTGGTGTAGTAATGCTGAAATTTCGATGAAAAACCAATGAACGGCTGGATGATTCTTCCTTGAATCCATACCAAAGGTTTTTTTCAGGCATTCTCCAATTCTTCGAATTTCTATTCAGATGCTTTTACGAACTGGCTCCCATAAAAAGCTGTTTCCGCGATTTTCCGGTGTTCCTTCGGGATTTCTGAGAGCTATTCCTCGCATTTCTATCAGAGTTCATCCCAGAATTTCTTGAAGAGTTTTTTTTACGAGGTCTGTGCTAGAGTACCTACCAGAGATGTCTTCCAGAGGTTTTTCCGAAATACTCCCAAAATTTCGCGCTGGATTCCTCTTGAAGATCATTCCAACACTTATCCAAAGTTCCTTCAGGAATTTCCCCTAATGGTTTTGTGAGGTTTTTGCAGAAGTTCTTCCAGATAATGATTCTAGAGCTTTCCGATATTTCTCTTGGATTTCCTCGCGGAATTTTACCCGTAATTCCTTCCGCGTTTTTTCTAGAGGTTTTCAGAGTTCGCCCTTGAGTTTCCTTAATATTTCCACTCGTTATTGCTCCAAGAACTTTTTCACAAAATATCTCAATTTTTCCAGGATTTTTTCCGAAGTCCTTCTTGAATTTTTTTTGCGAAGTTTCTCGGAAGATTTCACCTGGATTACTTCCGATGTTTCTTCAGGAATTTCTTACAAGGAATTTTGTAAACAAATCCAAAAAGAAATCTCAAAAAGTGCATCTGGTAGTTCAGGATGATCTGAGAATGTCGGGAAATCAGTAAAAAATGTCAGGTGGTTCACTGCAAGAAATTCGGTACAGGTAAAATCCTGGGAAAAGCTCTGAAAGAACTCACAGGAAGAACTCCATGAGAATTATCAGCAATAGCTCCTGCGGAAATTCGAAAAGGTACTCCGGAAGAAATCTTAGAGAAAGCCCAGGATAAATTCCGAAAAACCCTGAGCGACAACCCAGGAATCTTCTGCGAGATGTCCTGAGAGAAACTCGAAACACCGAGAAAATGCGAAAGAAATCTCACTTAAAAACATCCTACGAGAACCTTTAGAGAACTCCTGTAGAAATTCAAAAAGGGAGAAACTCTAAAAGAAACCCCACGGGAATTTCGTGGAAAGAATAAAGGAGAAACTTCGGAAAACACCCAGAAATGTTGTGGGTGCTATGCTGGAAAACCCTCTGGAAAGAATTCTGCAGGAGAAATCGCTCAAAATTCAGAAACCCTGAAAGATTCTCAAGGAAGAATTTCAGAAAGAATTGCTCGAATCTTGAAATAATGCCGGCAGGAATCCGGAAAAGCCTTCGGGAAGAATTCCAAGAAAAACGGCGTGGAAAAATACGGAAGAAATCTTGTGAGCAATCCTGGGAGGTATTCCAAGAGGTATTTCTACAGAAGTTCCAGAAAGAAAACCTGACGGGATTTCTAGATGCATCTCAAGTACTAAATTTAACCAAGTCCACATGAAATTTGCAGCATTTTACCGGAAACGTTAGCATTTTCGTCAGCTTGCCGGAAATATCTACTGCTAGATCAAGAAGCCCTTCTCTTGTTCATCGAGCGTAGTTATCCGAATTCCTACTTGATTTAACTTGCTTTTTGAATAATTAAGAATAGTGCAAAATTATTTTTCCAATTTCAAGGTAGAGCAACAACTCAATTTGTTTCCACTGCTATTATTTTGAACAATCTGACATACTCAGAAAATTCTATGTAAAATGCAGCGAGAAATCATGCAAATAAAGGGAATGCTAGTACATATTTACATGAGACATCATGCAAAATTACGCGTAATTTTCCGCCAATCACCGACGGTTCAAAAAGAATCTGGTGGGATGACTAGAGCACATGGTTATCACGCCGAGGATCTGGATTTCGAATCCCACACCTGGCAAATTCACATAATGTGGATCTCCCTTCGGTAGAGAAGTAATGACAAAAAGAGTTAAAATGCGACCCAAACTGTGGGAACCTCTGCTGTGCGCCGCTCATCCGCAAGAACTCCAACAACACCCAGTGTGATCCTTCTTCCAAGGATACTGTGGCGGACGCGAGGAACGGCAAGCTGTGAACAGTTCTCAGTTAAAACGCACAGGGTACACAGGGAACTCAAATTTCCTCTTCTCGGTTCTCGCCATCCTTTTGATCCCTTTTTTCGCGAACAACCCGTCCGTGTGGTGCGATGTCCGTGTCCGTGATTGCGAGGCTGTGCAGAGCCAAAAACAGAGCAAGCGGCGGCGGCAACCGACACCAATACCGACGCAATTCGCCTGCCTCGTTCGTTCGCCACAGAATCCATTGTATTGTAGGTATCTTTCACTTGAATCCTGCGACCGTCAAACAAAAAAAAAAACCTTCAACTACCACCACATCCACGCGGTTCGATTATCAAACACACAAAAGAACGATTATGGCGTGTCCGCGTTTGACGCGATTAGGGACTGGGGCTGTATCATCAGCAGTTGCTTCTGCTTTCTGGTTCTTCTCAAAAAACGATTTTTTACATAAACACACGACGGCTGAGACGGCCGATCTTCTTTCTTCGCCACCACTCGTCATCCACCCTGGTTCTTTCTTCGTACCCGCCCGCATAAAAACAGCCGACAGCACAGCCGTCGTCGTCGCTCATGCGAAGAAAATTCACCACACGCGCTCAGTCTGCACATTGAGAATATTGAGACGGCGGCGGCGCTCGGCCCTAATCGACAACGCAAAGTGTTAACCTTTGACTCCTTGCTGCCGCCTCAATTTTTGGCTCCACCGCAGCAAACGATTATAGAAAGACCTTGCCCATAATCACCTTTATATTTCACAACCCCCCGAAAGCACACAATCTTCACACCGATTTAATATGAATATTCACTCGCGCGATCAAATAAGAATCTTTCTCCACACGTTGGAGAAATTGTTTCAAAGGCCCAACACAGACGAACCGAATCGCGAACCTCGAACGACTTTCCGGTACCTATATCAACTGAATCGAATCTTCTGTTCTTCTACCATGAGAGAGGAGGAAGCGCTCAATAATATCAACCCAAAGGATCGCCACTGCTAGAGAACAAACGAACCGTCGAACGAACGATACAAACTGCGATGCGGCTGCCGAAGAACTGAAGATGAAGATTCTTCCCCGGCGGTTCGCGCGAATGGATTGACGAGCATACGACGAGCCGAGCGCCCGAGCACAGCTCGGATGGTGCTCACTCTCGCAAGTTCCATTTGACCCGCGCGAGAGCTCCGAAATCGCGCGCGGGCAGGGTTGCCACATATACAGAATAATCTGTATTTTACAGATTTTTACGGATTTTTTCGATACAGAATCTGTATATACAGAATAACAGATTTTTTGAAAATTTGGAAATTAAACAGATTTTACAGATATGTATACAGATTTTCTGGAAAATTATACAGATTTATACAGATTTTTGAAATAAAATAAAAATATAAGCTTTAGTTAGGCCGGAACAAATCTCATTTTCTTCTTTTGTCACAATATTCGTTGGCTCACCAACGGGGAGGACAATAAATAATAAATGTATTTGACGAAGAAATACCCAAACAATTCGGCAAAATCTATAAACTCATCGGATTTGTTAAGAAATTTTCTGTGCAACTCTAATTTCATCTTAAAATTTTAAAACTTTTTGAAAACTTATTGGTGTCCCCCCTCAAAATGTTGAATTTCGACCAAAATTTTCCGAGGGGGCGGTGACATAAGAGAAAATCGAAAT
>NW_026917271.1:0-25000 GCF_035046485.1 Aedes albopictus
TCAGTGACGGTGACAGTTGTTTGAGGTAACTCATCGTCTTCTTGAACAGTGACGATCTCGGTGACCTGTTCCTTCTTTCCGGCCTTCTTCTTGATTATACGTTTCTTGGTAACCTGTTTCTTGGGTTTGCCTTCTTCAGTAATCACCTCGGTGACCTTGACCTCTTCAGGAAGTTCTTGAATGATGGCTTCCTGAGACTCCACTAAAGATGGCTTGAATTCAGTGACCTCTTCGAACGGCAACTCGGATTCAGTGACGGTGACAGTTGTTTGAGGTAACTCATCGTCTTCTTGGACAGTGACGATCTCGGTGACCTGTTCCTTCTTTCCGGCCTTCTTCTTGATTATACGTTTCTTGGTAACCTGTTTCTTGGGTTTGCCTTCTTCAGTAATCACCTCGGTGACCTTTACCTCTTCAGGAAGTTCTTGAATGATGGCTTCCTGAGGCTCCACTAAAGATGGCTTGAATTCAGTGACCTCTTCGAACGGCAACTCGGATTCAGTGACGGTGACAGTTGTTTGAGGTAACTCATCGTCTTCTTGGACAGTGACGATCTCGGTGACCTGTTCCTTCTTTCCGGCCTTCTTCTTGATGACACGCTTCTTGGTAACCTGTTTCTTAGGTTTGCCTTCTTCAGTTATCACCTCGGTGACCTTGACCTCTTCAGGAAGTTCTTGAATGATGGCTTCCTGAGGTTCCACAAGTGATGGTTCGAATTCGGTGACCTCTCCGAATGGCAGCTCGGACTCAGTGACGGTGACAGTTGTTTGAGGCAACTCATCGTCTTCTTGGACAGTGACGATCTCGGTGACCTGTTCCTTCTTTCCGGCCTTCTTCTTGATGACACGCTTCTTGGTGACTTGCTTCTTAGGTTTGCCTTCTTCAGTAATCACCTCAGTGACCTTGACCACTTCAGGAAGTTCTTGAATGATGGCTTCCTGAGTTTCCACAAGTGATGGTTTGAATTCGGTGACCTCTTCGAATGGCAGCTCGGACTCAGTGACGGTGACAGTTGTTTGAGGCAATTGATCGTCTTCTTGAACAGTGATGATCTCGGTGACCTGTTCCTTCTTTCCGGCCTTCTTCTTGATGATACGTTTCTTGGTAACCTGTTTCTTGGGTTTGCCTTCTTCAGTAATCACCTCGGTGACCTTGACCTCTTCAGGAAGTTCTTGAATGATGGCTTCCTGAGGCTCCACCAAAAATGGCTTGAATTCGGTGACCTCCTCGAACGGCAATTTGGCCTCAGTGACGGTGACAGTTGTTTGAGGTAACTCATCGTCTTCTTGAACAGTGACGATCTCGGTGACCTGTTCCTTCTTTCCGGCCTTCTTCTTGATTATACGTTTCTTGGTAACCTGTTTCTTGGGTTTGCCTTCTTCAGTAATCACCTCGGTGACCTTGACCTCTTCAGGAAGTTCTTGAATGATGGCTTCCTGAGACTCCACTAAAGATGGCTTGAATTCAGTGACCTCTTCGAACGGCAACTCGGATTCAGTGACGGTGACAGTTGTTTGAGGTAACTCATCGTCTTCTTGGACAGTGACGATCTCGGTGACCTGTTCCTTCTTTCCGGCCTTCTTCTTGATTATACGTTTCTTGGTAACCTGTTTTATAGGTTTGCCTTCTTCAGTTATCACCTCGGTGACCTTGACCTCTTCAGGAAGTTCTTGAATGATGGCTTCCTGAGGTTCCAGTAGTGCTGGTTTGAATTCGGTGACCTCTTCGAATGGCAGCTCGGACTCAGTGACGGTGACAGTTGTTTGAGGCAACTGATCGTCTTCTTGGATAGTGACGATCTCGGTGACCTGTTCTTTCTTTCCGGCCTTCTTCTTGATAACACGTTTCTTGGTGACTTGCTTCTTAGGTTTGCCTTCTTCAGTAATCACCTCGGTGACCTTGACCTCTTCAGGAAGTTCTTGAATGATGGCTTCCTGAGGTTCCACTAAAGATGGTTTGAATTCGGTGACCTCTTCGAACGGCAGCTCGGATTCAGTGATGGTGACAGTTGTTTGAGGCAACTGATCATCTTCTTGGACAGTGACGATCTCGGTGACCTGTTCCTTCTTTCCGGCCTTCTTCTTGATAACACGCTTCTTGGTGACTTGCTTCTTAGGTTTGCCTTCTTCAGTAATCACCTCAGTGACCTTGACCTCTTCAGGAAGTTCTTGAATGATGGCTTCCTGAGGCTCCACTAAAGATGGTTTGAATTCGGTGACCTCTTCGAACGGCAGCTCGGATTCAGTGATGGTGACAGTTGTTTGAGGTAACTCATCGTCTTCTTGGACAGTGACGATTTCGGTGACCTGTTCTTTTTTCCCCATTTTCTTTTTAATGACACGCTTCTTGGTTATCTGTTTCTTAGTTATACCTTCAGCAGTGATGATTTCAGTCACATTGATGACCTCTGGCATTTCTTCAATGTTTTCTTTTATTTCCACATATTGCTGTGTCTGTTTACGTTTCTTTTGGATTGTGATATTGGCGAATGTTTCTTCTGTTTGATCTTCGTGTGTGGCGTGTATCTGTAGTGGCTGATGGATTTGTGAAATCATCTGTTGCTCTTGGTTTGTTGTATGTTCTGTTGTTTCATCGTGTAATGACTGTTTGTATGTTCGTGTTTGAATTGCAGTTATAGGTGTGTGATCTGGTAAAATAGTGATTTGTTTATTATTATTTATTTGAATATGCTAGTTAGACTCGTATAAAGTATTCGAATGTATACAATATGGAATGGTTGTGTTTTCATTGGAATGTAGGTATTTGGTAATGTGAGTGTACAAAACTTACCTTCTCTTATGAGTGGCATAGACTCTGCGTAGATGTCGAACATCGATTGTGTTAATTGAGCAAACCGCTCTGTAGGTTCTCTATGTACAGTTATGTTATCTACATTTTCGTGTGTAGTTGTTTCCATTACGTTTGCAATGGTATTAGTTGTGAATGATACTGATGCCTGTCCATGAGGGGCTTCAGTGGGTTCTGTTATGTCATTTAGTTCATTACTGGACACCTCCATACATTCGGCTGCTCTCAGGCCTTCCTGTATAGATTTGGTGGCAAACTTACGTGGTTCGGTGGTTTCTTCGAATGGTGCTGTAGTGTCCGCTGATATTGTATGGGATTGTAATGGTACAATGAAATCGCTGATGTTAACTGTGGCACTACGTTCGAGTGTATCCTGTTGTTGCTTGAGCTGCTCAAGAGCCTCACTTGGTACTGTTTCCAGCTGTGATGGCACGTGGATATCCGAAACTTGAGGAATCGCATGTTTGGAATCTATCGCATCTGGTGCCTTAAGGTTACCTAACGAATCATGTGTTATGGTTTGTGTTTGAGAAGCAATAGTCTGTTCAATGATGATGCTTGTTGCTCTGTCTTGCTGCATTTTCAATTGAACTGATAAATCTTCAACTGCATCAGTTGTACCCACTTCTGATTTCAATGGTAGTTTTAATGCATCAACAGCAGGAGTTGCATATTTCTCGTCATATGCCATCTTTGCTAGACCTTCCTGTATTCCCTCGAAAATTGTTGTTTCAGATATTATTTTCTGTTCGAACTCATCTGTTTTAATAACTGCCTCAGATTGCTTAGCGGCTTCTGTTTTAACTTCTCCGATTCCAATGAAAGTTTCAGTTTGTTCAACCGAAAGTGATTTTTGCTCAGAGGAAAGCACTTGTTTGGCTAGATGTTCATCAAGTGTCAGTTCGCCACTGTACTCTTTCAAACCTTCGTAAACCATTGCTTCGCTTGTAACTGTCTCTTCTAGCTCATCGGTCTTTGTTACAGCTTGAGAAGTTGGTTTATGTTCAAGTGAAACTTCTTGCAACTCGTCAAGGGGTTGAACTTGTTGTACAGTTAGAGATCTAAGAACATCGCTGGGGATGAGCTTTGCCGTTTGTCCTTCAATTTCTAGTTTACCGAAGTATTCCTTTAGGTCCTCATAGATCATAGACTCAGTGATAGTGGTTTGTTCACGTTCGTCTGATTTCATAAGGGCAGACGTAGCCTTCGTAATGAACTGTTCTATATCTCCAGTGTGTTGAAGTGATACAACCTGTTCTACTGTGAGTGATTTCAGAATGTGTCCTGTGATTGGCTTGGCAAAATATTCTTCATGTTCCATTTTTTCAATAAAATCTTTCAAGCATTCAAAGACTGTTGTTTCAGATGCAATCACCTGCTCATACTCATCTGTTCTGACTACTACTGATAAAGGCTTAAGCATTTCTTCCGGTACAATATCGGTGAATAGGAAAGGCTGCACTTGTTCAATAGACAGACTTTTGAACACTTCAGCAGGAACTAACTTGGCATTATGCCAATCGAATTTGATTTTAGATTCGTATTCTTTAACATCTTCGAATGTCGTAGTTTCGGTAACTGAGGAAACGGTCAGTTCATCAGTTTTTATCGATGCTTTTGATGGTTTTGTGTCGTCATGTGTAACCTCAGCTGCATCGAGCAGTGGCTGCACTTGCTCTACTGTTAAGGACTTCAGAACTTCACTTGGAACCAGTTTTGCCTTTTGTTGATCCATTTCCGAGACATGAATGCCTTCCTTCGCCTTTTGCTCTGCTATAACTTCTGTGATTGTTACACCTGACATGGACTCTACACTGGGTGCAGCTTGCCTCTGTTCAGGAAGCAATGCTTGTTCCTGCTGCATGATGTTGTCATAGATCAAGGTTTCAGTGACAATGGTCTGTTCATGGGAATCCTTGCTTGCTGTGGCAGTATGTTCTATGTGTTCTAGCAGCCCCAACTTAGCAACATCTTCCGTTACTTCAACCTGTTCTACTAGTACCGACCGTAACGTCTTGGCTGGTGCAGCTTGAGCGACGTAGTCCTTAGCAATTTCTTTGACATCGTAACCTTCCTTTTCGCGCTGCTCACTAACTACTTCCGTTACTATAATATCTGCATTAGGTTGAACTAACACTTCAGCCGTTTTAGAGTCCGGTTCCACAGACTCTTTGATACCACTGGTAGCCTCATAAACTATAGTTTCCGTTTCGGTTGTTTCTTCGAATTGGTCCTTTCTTACTGTGGCCGATTGCTCTTCTGTAACCTGCGATACAACCCCTAAACGATCTGTTGGCTGAATTTCCTCAACTATCAACGATCGCATCAACCCTTCGGTTACAGGTTTGGCAGCGTAGTCCTTCGCGATTTCATGCACATCGTAACCTTCTTTTTCCTTCTGCTCCGGTACAACCTCAGTAACTACTAATTCTGTATTCGGTTGCACAGTAGTATCTGCCGTCTTTTGCTCTGGAGTTATCTTATCCATTTGTCTTCCCAACTCTTCGTAAACCATTGTTTCAGAAACCGTGGTCTCTTCGTACTCGTTCTTCCGAACAGTTGCTCTCGATGAGACGGTTTCGAGTTCCTGAATGCTTTCAATTCCATCGGCAAGTTGTACTTCTTCCACAGTAACTGACTTCAGCGTATCGGAAGGAATTTGTTTGGCTGAGTAGTTCTTTGAAATCTCCTCAACACTGTATCCTTCGGTTTCCTTTTGTTCGGAAACTATTTCGGTAATTATCAGCTCCTCCTTTGTTTGTACCGATGGTACAGCAACTTTTTGCTCTGGCTGAACAGACTTTTCGATTTGTTCAAAGTTCTCCAGAATAACCTGTTGGGTGACAGTTGTTTGCTCATGTTCATCTTCACGAATTTGAGCAGTGGACATACTTTTTTCATCGGTCTGAACATCTCCGGTAGCGCTAGAAGTGACGACTTCTTCAACAATAATTGACTTCAAAGAATGTGCGGGAACTGATTTAGCAACGTACTGGCTAGCAATGTCCTCTACGCTGAACCCTTCCTTTTCCTTCTGCTCGGTAACAATTTCCGTAACGATTAGCTCTGTGCTTGGTTGCAAGCTGGCTTCAGCTGATTTTTGCTCTGGTTGTACCTGCTCAGCCATAGTGTCTATGTTTTCCAATACAACATTCTCTGATATAATCTTTTGTTCTATTTCGCTTTCGATTGGCTTGGCGTGGGAGGTTTGAGCTTCTTGATCTGGGATGTGGCCAACATCATCCGATGGAAGAACTTGTTCGACCTGTACAGATCGCAGTGTGTGCGATGGCACTTCTTTGGCAACGTAGTTGCTTGCAATGTCTTGTACGTCGTATCCTTCTTTCTCCTTTTGCTCTGTAATGACCTCCGTTACAACCAGCTCACTAATAGCTTCCACATTTGGTGCTGCCACTCTTTCGGAAGGTTTCTCTTCACTATATTGTCGAAGACCTTCATAGATATACATTTCGGACGTAGTGGTCTGCTCGACTTCTTCCTTTTTGATAGTCGCTGTTTTGGAGTCTAGCGTTGCGTCGAGAATTTTACCTAGAACATCCACTGGGGTAACTTCTTGCACAGTTAACGATTTCAATGCATCCGATGGAATCACCTTTGCGGTGTGATCTTTAGCAATATCTGCGACACTGTATCCTTCCTTCTCCTTTTGCTCAGCGATTACTTCGGTTACCACCAACTCGTTAATTGGTGTAAGTACGCTATCAGCGGTCTTGTGATCGGGTTTGGTCTGATCATCGTACCTTGCGATGGATTCAAGAACTACAGTTTCTTGTACGCTTGTTTCTTCAAATTTGTCTTCTTTCAACATTGCAGATGAAGTAGCGCTGGATACCTCTGCTAAACTATCAACATTCTCCGAAGATAGCGTTTCTTCAACCTGAGCAGATTTCAATGTATGTGAAGGTATTGCTGTTGCCACGTGATCTTTAGCTATCTCCTCGATACTAAAACCTTCACGTTCTTTCTGTTCAGGAACGACCTCAGTTACAATGACTTCCGTATTCGGTTGATAAGCAGGTGATGCTTGCTTCATCGAAGGATGCTCGTCTTCCGTGAGAAGTATTGAACCTTCGTAGACCATTGTTTCTGAGATAGTTTTTTGTTCCATTTCGTCACTCTTGATCGCAGCAGTCGACGTTACCGTTTTGGATTTTGCCAGATGTTCTTCCTTTTCGGTTAGCAGTACTTCTTCAACTGTAACAGACTTTAAAGTATGGGATGGAATGGTTTTCGCGACGTTATCCTTTGCCATTTCAACGACATTGTATCCTTCTTTTTCCTTCTGCTCAGGATATACTTCAGTTATAACCAGTTCTGAGATGGGCATTACAACAGTTTCTGCTGATTTTTCCGTTGGTTGAGAGCTTTGGTACCGTTCGGTGTCTTCATAGATCATGGTTTCCTGCACGGTAGTTTGTTCATACTGATCACTTCTCACCGAGGCTGTTGTTGTGGTTGTTTCGATTTTTTCGAACCGTTCCGAGTCCTCTGCAGTTAGAACCTCTTCTACGGTAACCGACTTGAACGTATCGGTTGGAACAGTCTTAGCGACGTGATCTTTCGCTAGCTCGACAATTGAATATCCGTCGCGCTCTTTTTCTTCCGGAGATACTTCCGTTACCAGCAGTTCATTTACTAGTTGTACAACGGTGTCAGCTGTTCTTTGAGTTGGCTTTTGTTCGTCGGGAACTTGTTCAACATCTTCATATGCAACGGTTTCAGATATGGTTTTCTGCTCCAAATGATCGCTTTTAACCGTGGCAGAACTGCTTTGAGGAGCTTCTTCGATTACTTGATCTACGGTGTCTGATGTGAGAACCTGTTGCACAAGAACCGTTTTGAGCGCATGGCTAGGAACTATCAACGCTGTGTGATCCTTGGCAATCTCATGCACGTCATATCCTTCCTTTTCGCGTTGTTCAGGTATTACTTCCGTAACAACCAGCTCCGAAATAGGAAGCAATGATGGTTCAGCTTGTCTTGTGGTAACCTCTTGCTCTTCGTGCTGTCGTGTTTCTTCAAACACCGTTGTTTCACTGACAATTTTCTCCTCAAATTGATCCGTTTTTACAACGGCAGATGATTCCACCATTTGAAGTGTTGGAACATCTCCTACCGAATCCGTGGCGTCTGTTGTTTCTACAACGACTGACTTGAGCATGTGTGCTGGAGTTTGTTTCGCCACGTAATCTTTTGCGATTTCATGAATATCGAAACCTTCCCGTTCCTTTTGCTCGGCGATGACCTCGGTGATCGCCAACTCTCGCTTCGGACTAAGAAGAGCTTCAGCTGTTTTCCACTCCGGAGTGGTATCCTCGGGAAGTTTGTTCAGTCCTTCTAATACAAGAGCTTGCATGACGGTGGTTTGCTCGAGCTCATCTCTGTTCACGGTGGCAGCAGATGTTTGGACATCTAGTTCTGACAGATCACCGGTAATGTTTGAAATTTGAACTTCCTCAATCAAAACGGATTTCAAGGCTTCCGTTGCTGATGCCTTCGCTACATAATTTTTGGCAATGTCGGCGACTTTGATACCGTCTTGTTCTCTTACTTCGGAAACTACCTCGGTAACGACTAGACTTTCCAAAGGTTCTGCTGTGGTGTCGACTGATTTCGGTGCTGGTGCATCTGGTGCGGTGTAATGCTCTGTGCGTTCTAGAATCATAGCTTCCGATATGATCGTTTCTTCAAACCGATCGTCCTTGATCGCTGCCGAAGTTGTTAGATGCACCGCCTCTGGAACTTGATCCAAGCTGTCGGAAAGTAGTGTTTCTTCGACCAGAACCGTTTTCAGCGAATGCGTTGGAACTTGTTTGGCCGTGTAGTCTTTGGCTATTTCTTGAGCGTCGAACCCTTCGCGTTCTTTCTGCTCGGTAACAACTTCGATCACGACCAGCTCGGTGTTTGGTTGGAGGGTTGTATCAGCGGTTTTCTGTTCTGGCAGTAAGGCCTTTTCGTAATCTTGGGTGCCTTCGTAGATAGTGGTTTCCGCAACGATTTTCTCCTCTAGGTTGTCGGTACGGACTTGGGCAGATGATATTTCTTGAGTTGGTTGAGGTAAGTCCGATGTGGACAGATTTGTTGTGGTTTCATGGATTAGCACAGATTTCAACATGTCAGTTGGGACTGTTTTTGCTAGCTGGTCTGCTGGCATCTGTGGAGCACTGAAGGAAACTTCCCGTTCGTTAGTTTCGTGTGTGATAACTTCCAACTGGTTTTGAACATCGACTTGTGTGGCTGCATAGACAGGTTTCTGGTCGATTCTATCCACGAAATCTGTTTCTTTTTCATTGGTTTGGACAGATGATACGGCGTGTGACTGTTGCAGGTTGAATGCGGTGGTCGCTGTCTCGGTTCTTTCCATGGCTTCCGGAGAGAAACGCCCTGCCGAATCGGCCGTTTCGATTTCCGTAATGGAGATGTTTTCTATTGGCTCGAGTATAGATTCGGCGGTGGCTTCGTTAGGTCGCGGTACTCCCTGATGAGATGTTTCCTTTTCGTGTACGAATGGTTGAACTGATTCGCCTATCGAGAGCGTGGTGAGGGTTGTTGAAGCCTTGGCAGATGCTGCCAACGTAAATGGTGCCAGATCCGATTCGGCTTCGTTGCTGACAACTTTGGAGATGGAGACTGTTGTCTGTTCACGGAAATCAATCGTAGCAGTGCGACTTTCGTAGGTCTCCGTTTCGAAAGGTTTCGTGAAGAATGCTTCGTTGACAGTTTCTGTGGTAAGTCCTTCCACAGTTGTGACGGAGTCAATGGCTTTATAGGTGGTTGGTTTCGGTTCGGCAGCGAGTTCTGACTCATGCTCTTGAGAAGGTTGTTCGGCGATTTGAAGGGATTCAGTGGTCGACAGGAGTACGTCTGCTGTCTGTTGGGGAGGTAGACGACCTGGAACGTAGATGTCTTCCTTTTCTGGGGCATTGAGAACATGAGTTGTGTATGATTTTTGTTCAATGAAAACTTTACGGGCAGACTCAGTGGGAACGGCCAGCTCAGGATAAAACTTGCTCGGACTGTCTTCAGCGATCGTTTCACTAGTTTGAATGGATTCAGATGGTAAGATGTGATATTTGGGAGTCACTGCAGGGAGTTTTATCTGTGAGTCGAAATCAAGTTCTTTTTCGATTTTGTTTACTTCAGTGACTTCGATAGATTCCCTAGATAGAACAGTTGGGTGAGCTTTAGAAGATATTGGGGCTTGAGGCAACGTTAGACCTTCTTCTGAGAGGTTACTGATAGTTTCCTGTACAATCTTGGCATCATGGGTGAAGAGTTCAACTTTGGCACTTGACGGTTGTTCGGATTGGGTATATAGTTCAGAGACGGAATCATGAGTTATAGATTCACTGATCTGAAGAGGCTGAGTGGGTATCAGTTCAGTTTTTGCAGAGTGAGTCGCGGGTTTAGAGTGACTAGTTTCTTGTGGAAGCTCTTCAGTGAGAACTTCGGAAACCTGCACAGATTCGTTAAGGCCTATAATATTGTACTTGGGCACGCTGGATAGTTTACTGCTATCCAGAATGACAGAATCAGATTCACGTTCCGAAACCAGTATTTCTTCAGTGACCATCGATCGTTGGGGAATGATATCGATGGAGGCACTGCTACTGGTTGTCTCGCTCGGTTCCAGATTGGTAGCCTGAGCAAGAATGGATGGTAGACTTGAAATTGATGCGATTCCCAACGGAAGTTCCCTGGTTTCGCGCGTAGGCGATTTGAGGAACTCGACGGCCATTTCGTCTAACATTTCTTCCTCGCTCGGTAAGAGTGGCTTCAGTGGAAGAATGAGTGTTTTCTGTCTCAATGTGGCAATGCTTTCATCTTCTTCGGTTTGAATAGTTTCGGTGATGATTTCTTTGTGTTTCTTTTCTGATTTGGTCTTTTTGTGTTTTTTCTTGCCAACTGTGGCTGTAGTGACTGTAGTGGTTGTAGTGATGGCGGTGTCTTCACGGATGTCGGGTGTTTCTGTGAAATTTACATTGGAATTGGTAACAAGGGTAATGTCATAATACGTGAGAAAAGGACTGTGATTGACTGGTGGTTCGATATGGATGCGAATAGAATCATTGTGGGATGGTGGGAGTAATTTGAAGGTACGAAGCCAACTTTGTTTGTGTTGTTGTCGTGCAGAAAATTTCTAAGAGTTTAACGTGCATAATTTAGAGCTAGAGAAGAAACTTTTTCATCCGATATATGCCAGGCTCTTGCAGCAGGCTCTCAGGCTTCTAAGTGAGACAGAAAAGGATTACTGGGGGATGCAACGTACTCTCAAGAGTACATGACAGGAAAGGATAGTCGCATTAAAACGCGTTCAGGACATTTTTGACACTTACCATACTTCGTGACATTCCATAGTTGCAACGATCCAGACAGATTCACAAAAGCAGCATCTCTTTACAAAGCACGAAGCTGTGGCACACGGCGAAAGCTGAAAGCTACTGCAAACATCGTAATAATGACAATCAAACTGTGCATAAAATACTAAAGCGATTTATTCAGATTTTACTTAACCTAGCGATTCGATCGTAGTGCGTTCAACATATTTCATAGCGTTTACAATTTTAAGCAAATAAGCGCTAAAAACAACTCGACTCAAGAACTCAACAATTTCTAGCTCGTCAGTAATGGTCAGTAATAGTAGTAGGAACACAATCGATGGAGAAATATGTTCGATCAAAAAGAAAAGATACAACAGTGAGAGCGGTTTTGTTTAGGGAGTAGTAGTAATATAGTAGGATATAGAGAAGCAGGAAGCTCATACAAACGCGTTGCGGTAGGATAGTTAGGATTTCAAACCTTTGATGTCCAGCTCCGTTTTGGTCATCACGGTGGTTTCTGGCAGGTGTTTGGGGAAGCAGCAGCGATTGCACAATAACGAGGGGTGGATAAAGAAACAAATTGGAATACAATTAGACATAGTTCAAAGCTGGACCATGCCGGTCAGTTGATGTGCTAATATTTACCGGTTGTGTGGACTTCAGTAGACGAGACAAGTCGTGTTTCCTCGAATTTCTAGAAATTTTACCGAAAAGCAAAAGGCACGTATTGCAAGTGTGAAAAAAAGAGAGTATCATATTAGTGAAGCCCGACATGAGCAGAAGTTATTTGGTTAAAAGCATCTAGTTAAAATATATTCAAACCTCGTCAGCTTGTTCCAGCTTCCATTCGTGCATGAAGAAGTCCTCCGGTGAGAAGTGGGTAATGATCTCCTCGACGCTGGCGTGGTTCAACTCGATCATACGCATAAATGCACGGAATCCGGCAGTGGCAGCCAGCTGCGTTTCATCCATGTCGGTCTCGGTAAGAATTTCAGTTACGATACTGGCGTAACCTTCACGCTCCAGAAGTAGAACCAACGCTGATTGCGATTCCGGAGTTTTCAAGGCTGGGAAATGATCCGACTGGTAGAAGCTGTTTATTTCGTTGACAGCGACACCATGCTTCACCATGTAGGCAATGGTTGCCAGTTCCCGTAGTGGTGCTTCTCCTGGACCAAAGTCCGCCGCCTTCAAATTCGTCAGAATCTCATTCACTTGTACCGAGTGTTTCACACTCTCAACGTCGGAAACGTCTAGTTTCTCGGTGATCACCATTCGCTCAAACTCCTTCACCGTTTCGGTTGTTACCACTTCCTCGATCAACGTTTCCCGGTGTTCTTTGAACTTGACCGTAGCCTTGTCTTTGGCAATCTTAACATCCTGTGTTAACTCCGAAGTGGTACTTGTCGTTAACGTGGAAGATGACTCTTGTGAGAATTTGATCTTCTCCTGCACTGAACTCTGCTGCATTTCCTTCTTCACCATTTCTTCCACCATCTGTGTTTCCTTCTCTTTCCTCTTCGATTCGCGTAGACTCTTTCGCTCTGCCTTCTTGCGCAGCACTTCTTCCGACTCTTCAATCACGACCTCGACCTTCTTTTCAACCTTGGAGCGGCCGTTGCCATTCCTGATGGCACGCTTCGATTCGAACTGAGCGTCTAGCTCCGTCTTCTCTTCTTCGGTTAGTGTCTCTGTCGTGGACTCGATCAGCTTGGCGTAGGATTCGCATGAACCGGCATCGCTCATCGCACGACATTTGTAGAATCCAAAGTCTTCGAACTCCACTGGGTAGACTGTCAACGTTGCAGAATGTTCCTCGGTGCGAATTTTGACACGCTCATTTGCGATTATAATCTTACCGTTACGGTACCATAGAATATCTAGAAGAAACAGTTAACCATCGATTACAAACTATCCCTTTTTGCTCTTCCCAACATGCCAACTTGTGATCTGCTGCTTGTGGAAGTCGTTTTGGGTGTGGACCGTGGATGGTGTGACATTTCATGGTTTGTTTGGAGATCGTGTGTGTCCTACTGAGTTGGTGAGTGGAAAAGACGATTGTATAGGTACCTGGCTTGGGGTTGCCTGCAAAGTGGCACTCGAAGAATCCTTTCTCGCCCAACATAGCACGGGAATCCTTGATCTCCATCGAGAACGACGGCGGTGCGTAAGCAGCTGTAAAGTTTCAAATTTGGTTGACAGATTTAGTCGCACTGAAGCTATTGTTAAACGGCATGGAATTGGCGTGACAGATTTGTGTAAGTTCTGAGGTGAACAACACGCGAGAAGATGATCCTACCTTGGTTTGCTCGAGACGCATGATATTCCGCAATGGACGTCGATCAAGTATTTTAGTGATTGTCATAGCACACGCACACTCACACGAAACAAACAGCTAGTCTAATTGGAAAAGGGGTTAAAGGCTCCTGGATGTTACCTTTCTTGGTTGCATGCGTAACCGCTACAGTAGGCTTCCCATCGAACAAATTCAGCCAATTCTTCTTCGCTGCTCTCTAAAACGGATAAAAGTTAGCAGATCACACCACACAGTGGAAGCAATGTTAGCGCGCTATGCACATCCAGCACATTGAAACGTCACACGGACATTCATAAACGAGTAGAGATAAAACATCGAACACTACAGTTATCAGTAAGGTTGTATGGCTTCATGGGTAAACACAAGGATGGAGGGATTTTGAAGATCGTCTGATCTATTACTACGATCCGATGATCGGTATGGGATGTGGATAGTCGATGTCCTTTGGAACGTTGAAATTTACCTTGTAGTGCTTCTTTCATGTCTTCCATGTATTGTACCCATTCTGGTTTCCTGTAGGCCTTGGTTCCGACGTGCTCTGTTTGAGGAATGAGAAAGTGCATATTAGAAGCTGTTATGTTGAACAAGTTCGTTGCTTAATTGCTATGTTCTATGCCGTGTAGTTCGGTATCTTGCGTCTTAAGTTTGAGAGTATGCTTAGAGATAGAGTTTTCATATTCATAGAGTGGTAAGTGTTGAGATGGTGTTATGAGTTTTGCTTTTATATTTGGGGAATTTGGGAAAATAGGGGAAGAAGAAACAAACGGGATCTTAGCTGCAACCGCAAACAAAATAAGAATTAATAAAATATCAGTGTTGCCAAAACCTGCGAAAAGAAGAAAACCGTTCTATCGAAGCGGAAAAAAAAGTAAATTAGTATAGCGATTTTAGCGCAACCAAACCCATTGCATTGTTGAAGAAGCAAATCGATGCCAAAAGAAAGGCGCCTTTGCGATACCTTCCACTACCAGCTCGGTGGTAGTCGTGGCAACCCCCAGGGCGTTGTGCGCTTCGAATGTGATGGTACCGGAGTCATCCGGGTAGATGTCGTTGATGACCAAGATCGATGTTCCGTCTTCGAAATTCTCAATCTGGAATTCTTCGGACGGGATGATTTCTTCGTTGGCCTTGAGCCAACGAATCTGAGCCTTCGGTTGAGCGAGTACTTTTACCTCGAGCTTGGTCAGTTGACGTTCCTCCGACATGATCACCTCGGGAAGCTGCTTCACAATCTGCGGAGCATACTCAATCGGTTCGGCGTATTCCTCCAATGTTGAGATAGACTGCAAATATAGAAAATTCCTGTTCAATTTCTGTCCCATCATGCACTTATCCCTTCTTACCTTGTCGGTCAACAAATCCTCCTCGGAGCTACGGAATTGTTCCGAATCGGGAACATACTCGAAGGGTTCGACTTTCACTGTAGTCTTGCAAATCGCTTCGCCGAGCTTGTTGCTGGCCACGCACGTATACTCACCCGTATCCTCTGGGAATACCTCTGAAACGGTCAGAACACATCGGCCACTGCTGTCCTGTTGGAACTGTTTATCCTTCGTTTCGATAATCAGCTGCTCGTTGTGGTACCACTGGACCTTCGGTAATGGCGCTGCCACAACCTGACACGCCAGTATCAACTTCTCGCCGTCCATAACACGCGTTGGTTTTATCGGTTCGATAAAACGTGGTGATATATATTCGGTAACTTCCTCGAATTCGACCGCTTCTAGCACCTGTACGGTGGCTGTCGATGTCACTGAACCCGCCACATTCTCCGCTCGGCACGTGTATGCACCCACGTCTCGCCTTCTATTGAATGACTCAATAATCAAGATGGATTTGTTTTCGTCGGTGACTATGCGTAACTCGTTAGTAGACTTGATGGCAGCACCTTCACGGAACCATTGGAACGTAGCTGTCGGGTAAGCATCTACCACTGCCTCCAAGATACAAACTTCAGCTTCTGCAACCAACTTTGGCGTCAGCGGCTCTACAAACCTGGGAGCCTTTGCTTCATCCATTTCTGACGTATCCGAAATGGCAACCGAAGCAGAAGACTTTGCCTCGCCAGCCTCATTGCGAACCACAATCTCGTACTTTCCAGCACGTTTCTTGGTCATCTTCGTGATTACAATCTTACTATAGTATTCTTCTGTCACTATGGTGACTTCCTCTTCTTCCACAACTTCCTTGCTGTTTCTGAACCATTTCACGGTTGGTTTTGGAACTCCCGTGAACCTACATTCAAATACCATTGTCGATCCGGTCTTCACCACTTGAGCCTGCAGCGGTTCCACAATCTTGGGAGCTATCATTTCAATCTTTGGCTTCTCGATCACTATCGACTGAATGAACAGATTTGCCTTTCCTACAGCTTTTCCAAACTTATTTTCGGCCTGAACAGTGTACACAACCGGAACGTTTTGCTTTGGTTTCTTCACCGTCAGTCTAACGTGTCCTGTCTCCTCGATGTAAACCGTTTCGATTTCTTCGATTTCAACGATTTCTTCTTCATCTCGGAACCAACGCACCTTAGGCATAGGGATTCCATGAACCTGGCAAGTAACGGTAGCCACCGATTTATCTTCATTTACGGAAATTTTCAGTGGAGTTATGAATGTCGGTGCTTCTCCAACTTCTGGCTTTGCCTGTACTACGATGTTTGCCTTACTAAGGGCCACTCCGGCGACGTTCTTTGCCTCACAAGTGTACACTCCTACATGATATGGCATTACTGTGGCGATCTCCAGTGTTGCAACGTCCTCCACAATGTTCATCACATACTCAGGACTCGCGAACAACACCGTGTCGTTGAAGTACCATTTTACATCCGGGAACGGAATTCCTTCGATCTTGCACTGCAACAGAACCGGTTGATTTGGTTCGCAGATTTGCGGTTGTAGCTTCTCAATGAAGTTCGGTGGTTGAACTTTCTGCTTTTTGATTTTAATCTTTTGTTCTTGGATCTTAGTTTCAGCAACAGTTTGCTGGGTTGTTTCCATAATACGTTGCTCTTCTCGGACACTTTCTTCTGCTATCTTGTCCGTTACCTCCTGGACACGCTTCTGCGTAATTATCTCCAATTCCGGTAGGGGCTGACTGTCGTCGACAAATACTCGTCGTTTCTCCTTTTTCACAATATTGGACTGTACCTTGACTTCCATTTCCTTACGGAATTCTGCTTGTTCCTCAATTATTTCCTCAATTGGAATAGATTCAACTGGAACTGGTTTCACTTCAGTCACCTCCGTCGGTTTCAGTTGAATAGTCTTCTGCGAAACTTCCTGCTGAATTTCTTCCTCTTCCTCCTCTTCTTCTTCTTCTTCATCTTGAACGACCTCCGGTTGAATTTCGTACGTGCTCAATTCCTCTTTGAATACCACATGCTTATTCGTTCTAGACTTTCGTTTCTTCGGTTTCTCCAACGGAATCTCTTCCGGAATCAGCTCCAATACTTCCTCTGGAACAATATCAGCAATCGTCTCGGCTACATGGGGCAGTTCTTCATTTTCGTCAAATGATTCAACCTCTTCCATGGGAGCGACGTTCTCAGTAGCGAACTGTTCCTCAGGCGTTTTGGGTCTCTTTACTCGACGCTTAGTCTTCGTAACAATTTGTTCTTCAACTTCTACACGTACTTCCTTCAGAACTTTTTGATCTTCAACTGGTTTCAACTCAATTGCCTTTGGTACGTCTTCTACAATCGCCTCCTGTCTAGGAACCGGCTTCAGGACTACTTCCTCTCTGGCTTCTTCTTCTTTTTCAGCAGGCTTCGGAATCGGTTTCAACTTAACCTCCTCTGGTGGTGTTGGTTCTTGAGGCTTCTCCTTTGGCTTTCCACGACGCCACGGAGTTGGTTCCGGTTTCTCCAGAGGTTTCAAATCCACCTGTTCCGGCTCCTTGGGAACTTCTTCTTTCGTTGGTTTTGGAATTGGTTTCAAGGTAACTTCTTCCTTGGGTTCCTCTTCAATTGGACGGCGTTTGCCCTTTGGCCATTCCTTTACTTCTTCAGGTTCCTCCGCAGGTTTTTCCTTTTTACCACGGCGCCAAGCAGTTGGTTCCTCTTTCTTTTCAGCCGGCTTTGGAAGTTCTTCTACCACTGGTGTTTTCTGCGTTGGCAGTTCCAGCTCTTCAGGTGATTCCCATTTAGGTAGCGGTTTCAACGTCACCTCTTCCGGAGGTTGCGGTTCTTCGGCTTTCTTTGGTTTGGGAATCGGTTTGAGAATGACTTCTTCTTTGGGAACCTCTTCCAGCGGACGGCGTTTGCCTTTAGGCCATTCCTTCTGTTCTTCCGGTTCTTCTACCGGTTTCTCCTTTTTGCCTCTGCGCCAAGGTGTTGGCTCCGGTTTTTCTGGTTCTTCAGGAGCTGTAACCGGTTTTGGCTTAATTTTAGGTTCCTCCACAGGTTTTGGCTCTTCTTCTCTCTGTGGCTTGGGAATCGGCTTCAGAATTACTTCCTCTTTCGGTTCTTCTGGCAGTGGACGACGCTTTCCTGTAGGCCACTTCTTCTCTTCCGGTTCTTCTACTTCTGGTTTTGGTTTTTTCGTTCTTCTCCAGGATGGTTGCTCCGGTACTGGTTCTTCCGGTTTAACGATTTCTTCCGGTACCTTCTCGACTTCTTCCAATATGACCGGTTCAGGTTCTGGTATTTCCGGGAAAACTGGTCTTTCCAAAGGTTCAATTTCTCGTTTTGGTTTAGGCTCCTTTGGTTTCACAATCTTGACTTCTTTAACTTCGGAAATTTCGGGTTCAAGAGCTACTGTTTCGGCAACCTCAGGTTGCTTTGGAACTGGCTTCAGAGCAACTTCTTCAAGAGCTTCTTTTGGTAGCTCTTTCTTCACCTTGGGAGTAGGTTTCAATTTGATCTGTTCCATGCCTTCGGGTTCTGCTGGCTTAGGAATTTCCCTCTTTGGAGCTGGCTTCTTGCCGCGTCGCCACGGTGGCAAATGAGAATCCTCTTCTGGTACTGGTGGTTGAATGATAATGTCTTCTTCCTTGTGTTCATCTGGAATTTCCGGAAGAGGGGAAGGCTTGATTGATGGTTCTTTAGTTGGTTTTGGTTCTTCTTCTTTTTCCTTCTTTGGAATCGGCTTTAATGTGATCTCTTCCTTAGGTTCTTCCGGCAGAGGCCTTCGCTTTCCAGTGGGCCATTTCTTTTCCTCGGGTTCTTCCTCCACGGGCTTTGGTTTCTTGGTTCGCTTGTAAGTAGGTTGTTCCACTTCAACAACAGGCTCAATCGGTTTCTCCTCGACTGGAGCGGGAGGTTGAATAGGCTCCTGAACCTCTGGTCGTTCGACTGGTTCTGCACGGAGAGGTTCCATTTGTTCAAGCTCTTCCTTGGGACTGATATCACGAGGCTTTTTCACTTTGGTTCGTTTAAGATCCTCAGCTTCCTCTTCCTCTGGAGCAATTTCCTTGATTTCGGCCTTCTTTGGTACAGGTTTCAAGGAAACTTCTTCGAATGACTCCTTAGGTATCTCCTTCTTCTGACGAGCAGTTGGTTTCAAAGTAACCTTTTCGATTCCTTCGGGTTCCGGTGGTTTGGGAATTTCGCGTTTTGGTACAGGTTTCTTACCGCGTCTCCATGGAGGAAGATGAGATTGGTCTTCTTCGATAGGTTCTGCAGCCGGTACTTCATCTGGGACGACTTCTGCGGGTTGTTCCGGTAAAGGTTTGAAAGAGATGTCTGTCTCTTTTTCTGGCTTTTCTGGTAATTCAGGAAGTGGCTTTGGTTTGATCGTTAGATCTTTATCTGGAAGCGGCTCTGCTTCCTTCTGAGGTTTTGGAATTGGTTTGAGTACTACTTCTTCCTTAGGTTCCGTAGGCAGAGGTCGTCTTTTGCCCGTTGGCCATTGCTTCTCTTCTGGAGTTTCTTCCTTAGGTTTTTCCTTTCGGGCACGGCGCCAAGTCGGTTGTTCAGGTTCTGGTTCGGCTTCCTTTGGTGGCTCTTCGGATGCTTTCGGTGGTTCTTCCGGCTCCGGTACAAAAGGTTTAACTTTCTCTTCGAATTCTATTGGTTCCATCTGTTCAAGTTCTTCCCGAGGTGTTAACTCCTTAAGTTTCTTTGGTTTGGTAGACTTTATTTCCACAGTTTCTACCTCTTCAGGTTTCACTTCTTCGACTATCGGCTTCTTGGGAACTGGTTTCAAGGATACCTCCTCCAAGGTTTCCTTTGGTATTTCTTTCTTTTGCCTAGCTGTGGGTTTCAGAGTTATTTGTTCGACCTTCTCTGGCTCTGGTGGCTTGGGAATTTCCCGTTTTGGACCAGGTTTCCTTCCACGCATCCAAGGTGGCAGTTGTGGTTCTTCAGGTTTTGGCTCCTCTGGTGCTGGAGCTTCCTCGGCTTTTGGTTCTTGCGGCTTCTTCGGTCCTCGTCTCCAAGCCACAGGTTGTTCTTCAACCGGTTGAATGACCTCTTGCTGCTCAGTTTCGGCTAGTTTCAAGCGAGTTGTATCTTCGGTTTCAATGACCTGTTCAGTTACAGGTTTTTTGGGTCCTCTTTTCCATGGTACGGGCTGTTCTTCCAGTTTGAGTTGCTCTTGCTGCTCTTCAGTTTGATCGATTTTCAACCGAGCGGAATCTTCTGTTTCCACAAATGGTTCTGCCTTCTTGCCTCGTCGCCAAGCAACTCCAGCTTGTTGATCGACAGACAGTTCAAGTTTCTGTTTTTCAACCGTTTCATCTTCGATGGTACGATCTACTTTGAGCAACGTTGTCTCATCAGTTTCAACGAATTGTTGTTTGCCTAATTGCTCTTCTTCGGTCTTTTTTCCACGTCTCCAAGAAACAGGCTTTTCGGTTTCCTTGCGTATAAGTTCGTCTACTTGTTTGGTGATTTCCAAAATGGATATGTCCTCGTCATGTCGCAGCTTTTGAACTCCATAGTCGGTTGTGTCATCTTCCTTGATGATTGCTTCAACCATTTCCTCCATTTTCTGCTCGGAAATTTCTGCCGTCTGTTGGTCTTTCTTGAAGGCACGCAGCTCCACCTTTTCAAGTTGCTCCTTTTGAATTTGCGACTTTTGAATCTGCGCCGGTTTCAGTTGAACAGTTTCCAATTTCTCCTTCTCGACCTTTTTGACTTCCTTGGTTGTTTTCTTGAGTTTGACGACTTGTTCTGTCCAGGGTTTCACTTCCTCGCGTTTATCAATGGACAGGGATCGGTCACGGGATGTGCGCCGATCTTGCGAAACCCGTCGCCAGGGTGCGACCGGAGTCCGTGACTTGCTGCGGGACTGTCTCCAGGGTAGACTTTCGTCACCTTGCGGTACGAATTCGGTGTCGTATTCTTCCTGGCTTCCGCTGTCATATTGACCATTTTGATAGAGTTGCGACTGCTGTTGTTGTTGTGTGAGCTGCTGGAACTGTTGAGTCTCGTCCTGTTGGACCAGTGTGCCATCCGTGGCGTAGACTAGCTTTTGCTGCTTGCGGCGTCCTAGAAAGAGTGGGAAGGTTCGTGCAGATGGAAGAGAACACAGATTGATTAGCTTTCATTGATCGGTAAGAGGGGTACAGGATAAAAAACAACATTGAGCTACTCGATTGATGTTCAATTTCCTCTGTTATGGTTAGTTGAAAAAATCTTAGAGATGATGAGGGCGGCATGTAGCGGAGAAGATTCCGCTCGTAAAGGTGCAGAAAGGTGAGCAGTTTTGCACCCGGATCGACACTAAAACCGAAGCTGGCATAAGCAGAAACGTGCGAAGGTGCGATTTACGGAATGGCAAATCGCACAGCTCAAGAATGCGCTTAAGCGTGTGAGTCGGCGGCGGTTTGCTGAGCGTTGTTGAGGAGACTGAACGTAGCGGGGTGATGAAAACATACAAGATGTTGACCAGTTTTCTATCGTTTGCACCTGAGCAAACGGAAAGCGGGAACACGTTTGGGCAAGGTAGTAAATTAAAGTGTGCACGTAGTTTCCCTGGCCTCTACAACGGGCATGGTCTATTTTTAGGATCCTGTCATAATGTGCTCTAGTCGGATCATATAAGAGTAATAGCGGAAACGTGCCACTGGCGAATGTGAGTCAGCGTGTCTAATGATGAGATTTATCAGATGCCGTAGGAGGTGTAACACGACTTAATTGTTGGAAGGTGGAATTGTGTTTTTCGACATCGAAAATTATTTTGGACAACGGCCAAAGCAAACGTTATGATGAAATCTCTCAAAAAGACTATTCTTGAACAATTTTCCATATCTATTTTAATTGTATTTTTAATGCTTAATTGGTAGTCAACTCTTTTGGTTTTCATAATATCGCTGACCCAGTCTCACTCTAAGTAGAGCGTTGTGAAATCAATCAAAGAACAATCGTACCTCACTCGCTGGAGTCGCACACTACAGTAAAAACCACGCTTAAATCCAAGGCTACACTAATTCGGAAAGCAAATCAAACCACAGAGAAGCAGCAAACTTTAGAAGTGTAATCGTATAGTGTATAGTCGTCACGTACGCCGTCGACGTTTGTAGTCCCGTCGGTTGGTCTCTCTAAGACATAGAACATTCAGATACTGTAGTGACCACTAATGCACATGGTTCGGCCTTCAGTTTCGATCCCCGAATAAAACCTTCCCAACTGAGAACCGACCCATTTGCTTCAGGGCACACCCACGGGCGACCACGGACAGCTCGGTCTAATACCTGATTGCGTTAGTTCGTCCTCTTCATCTTCATACTCTTCTTCATCATCTTCTTCTTCTTCGTCAAAGGACAGCTCTTGCAGTAGCATTAGCTGGTGTTGCTCATGCAACTGCTGTTGTTGCTGCTGCTGCAGCTGCCACCACTGCAGCTGCTGCACCGGGATGCCTTGGTAGAAGGTCTTGGCCGGGCGTCGGATTTTCATGGCCATCAGAAGCCTCTGCGTTTCTTTGGCCACCGTTTTGTGTTTCGGTGCCGGTTTGACTACGTAACGCTTTTTCGGTAGCGATGGCGCCACGGGAGCAACACAGCAGCGCAACACGGATAGAGATTGAACGCAACTTTTGAAGATACTGGGCGAACGTACGCGGACATGTTGCGCTGTTGGAAGGAGAACAGAGAGAACAGATAACACAGCGAGAACACACAGAACATTCAAAACAGAACAGAAAGAGGGGGAGATCACTAGTCAGACCGGAAGTTGATTTCCGAGATATGTAGAATCTAAAGCGAAACGGATCTCCTGTGACGTGAACGTATCAGACAAGATCGGGTATTTACGGGCATGCATGCTAGTAGTTTCATACGTTTTGGTGCAACAATTTTTGATGTATGTGGGTGCAATTTGCGTGGTTTGGTTTTAGGGTGGTTCTATGTGTGGGTGTTGGAAAATTCGGGAGAAGTTTTCGCCAAGGAATGTTAATCACAGGATAAGGAGCGATGTTCAGTTGCGCATCTTCCAGGTTGGAATTTATTGTTACTTTGTTGCTGTGGATATTTTCTCAATTTTTCTGTGTTTTGAATTTGTTTATTAGGTTAGACAATGTTTTTCGAATGTGCTGCTCAGAATCTTTTTTTTTTGTTCTCAAAACATATAGAAACATGTTTTTTTATTATAGGTCACAATGGAACAACTGGTTCATCAACGGTCACATTAATTGTAAGTTTTTTGAAAATCAACCAATAACAACTAGTATTAACTCTGTGTTTTTGATTTTTTATTTAATTTTTACAATTTTATAAATACTAAAACTTCGGTAATACGTTTGAAAAATGTTTGCAGTGATCTTTCGAAAATTTATTTGAAAACACCTTCGGGAATTCTTTTGAGAATTCTTCTGTAATTCAATGAAAAAAAAAGACAATTTTTTTGCGAATTCTTTGATAATACTACTCTTGATAATCTGAATAGATTGTCTTTAAAAATTACTTCGAAAACTTTGGAAATTTTTTTCGTCAATTTAGCAATTGATTCGGAAGAGAAATTGAAAATTTCATCGAGATATTGTTTGCGAAATGCTTCGGCAGGCAACTTGTTATTTACTTGGAAACTGCTTCGGCAGTAGTTCTTTTGGGAATTGATATAGCAATCAATTTGGAAATTTCATCAGTCGGTTGGTGGATGGTACAAAAGGTCAAACACATATTTTCGAGAGAAAAATTGTTCTAGGTTTTCCAAACAAAAATAAAAAAAAAATATTTTAGGAGGCAATGAATACATGCAATTAGTTGCTCAAATTGATGGACCCCACATCCACGTTAGTTACAGCCACAACTATTTCTGAGGAGTCCTCCATTTTTATCAATTGTTGGGTCATTTGAACTGTTACAACACAACAGTGTCTTCCAAACGAAATGTTATTGAAAGGAGAATAGATAGAGCTCCTGTTTGGTTGGTTTGGATGATTCATTGTACCGTTCAACGTTCAACACTTGTTCCCGTTATGGGGTACAAAAAAACTCCTTTAAGAATTTCTTCTCAAACTCATTCACGGATGTCTCCAGGAACTCATTCAGAAAGTTCTTCAGGAACTCCTTCGTGGATTTCTCCAGAAACTTTTTCGTGAGTTTCTGAAGGAGCTTCTCAAGGGACTCCTCCAGGAACTTCTCTAGGGATTTCTCCCCTAGAAGTGTGAAAGATTTTTTTTATATTGGCACGGGACTTCAGAGTTTACGATCGAAGAACTTGGGGTGTTCAATTTATATGCGCATTGGAAGGTGCCGTGCATATATTTAGGTGTTAAAAAATAACGAAAATTTAATAAATCAATAAACCGAAAACGCCTAAATATATGCACGGCACGTACCAATTCGCATATCAATTGAACAAGTCCTCCATACAAAACTTCGGTTATAAACAGTGAAGTCCCGTTCCAATAATTTTCAAATATTCTTTCACTAGGTATGACATTTGTAGGATTCAAACCCCTGTTCATTTTTTACTCATCCCAAAACACGAACTTCTGTAAAATAGAGATCTGGTCGAGTGGGTCATGCACGCGGTTGCGTGTGCAAAACTTTCTGTCTCGATTTTTTTGGCATTCGTGCAATTTGGACTTGTAATAAGATTCGGAGCGGACCTAGTGTGGTAGTTAGAACACTTGACTATCACGCCGAGGACCTGGGATCGAATCCCACTCCCGACATACTCACAAAATGTGGGTTCTTCCTTCGGAAGGAAAGTAAAACGTACACACCAAAATTTTTGAAATGCTTCCAGCACGCCAAAAATCAGCAAAAGAAATTGCTGAGTTTCAGCAACATTTTTGCTGAATTTCAGCACAACTTTGCTGAACAACTGTCAAAATTGCTGGATGGTTCAGCAAGTTGAAAAATAATTGCTGATACTCAGTAATTTGTATTGCTGAATGCAATCAGCACGCCAAAAATCAGCAAAGTTTGCCGATTACCAGCAAAAATATATTGCCGTGTAGGTCCCGAGATGAACTAGCCTAGGGCTAAAAATCTCGTTAATACAGACAAAAAAAAAAAAAGATTCGGCTGATGTCAGTGGTTCAGTGAAAATTGCGAAGCTTCTTTTGTGTAAAGATACAAAATCTCTCTAAAACAAAAGCTCTCATTTTTGAGTAACGCCCATGCCGCACAGGGACTGTGTTGG
>NW_026917272.1:0-25000 GCF_035046485.1 Aedes albopictus
AGTGTAAAGTGATAAACATTTTGTGGCCCGATCGTAGGCTTGGTTAGTGCGAAGTTATCTCCGCCCAATAATAGAGAGCAATAGAACACTTGAAGGTTCGTTAGGGTATGTTATGTTACGAAGTTAACAGAGAGTTCGGAGACTCTGTGAATACCTGGATAGACCCGCTGAAAAGTTTGCATGCCTTGCAAGAGCATTACAGTTAACAGTTAACGTATTATTTACAGTGGCAAAATCAAACAACATGTACAAGAAAGACAGCTGGCGAAGCTTAGCCATCGCATCTAGAATACTCACCATGCGAGGATGGCTAAGCAGAATCACATATAAGATTGCTAAAGTGTTTAGAAAGATTATTTACAGAAGCACTATACAACTACTGAGATGGTAGCAACCAATATTCGAACAGAAATGACGTAGAGGAATACGAAGTAGACCCGGAAAAGTCGTTTTCACGGCCATTAGAGTACAGCTACGCACGACAAGGATCCGAAAAGTCCATACTTAGTCTGCAGTGCGGAGGTGAATTCCATGTTGTCCACCCCGATGAACAGCATCTCCCAGGTTGCGGTTGAAGCAGCTCCCAGATACTCTCAGTGAAGTTCAAGCAGTTGTTTACGGGATTGGGATATTTTGAGGGATTTAGGGATGGGGAGGTTGGTGTGTGGATGTACTATTTTACAGCGGTGTATTTCCCGAATGGCTCGGGATGGTATTGATCGGTGTGGATATGGGTTGATGTGATTCAGTGCCATTACTCAAATATGTTTAGTATTCTCCAAAAGTGAAGCGTGTCGTGTTAGTGTGTATTAAATCAAACTCTTCATAGAGAGATAACTCCGAAAGTAAAGCTCATTTGTTTTGCGATATTGTCTGATATCGTTGATTCTCTTTTTTTTTATTGCAGTGGTGTGAGTGAGATAGTAGAGAAGTTTTTTGAGAACCTAGATGTAGGTGTGTTTTCGTATTAGCAAGTACTTACGTCTTGGAGAGTTCTTCAACACTCCACGGTAATCGTCACGACGCGGAGTAATCTTCAATTCACACCTGGCGACAGCCTCGCCAACGGAGCTGCGAGCGATGACTTCAATTTTGCCGGTATCGTACTGACGAGTCTTCGGTATATCGAAGTGGTACATACCATCGTACGTAAGTTTGTAGCGTTGACCCTGAAGAATAAGATATCATTTTAGTTCCTGAACCATAGACTTGATAGTTTTGTTTTTCATACATTGACAACAGTGTGTCCATTGATGAGCCACATAACTCTTGGCTTCGGATGACCGGTAACACGGCAACAGAAGCGCGCCCATTCACCTTCCTCGACTTCGATAGACTCCGGCTTGCTGACAAATGCTGGTTCCTTCTTCGGCTTCTGCGATTCGTCGATCACTTCTGGAATACTGTGGACAACATTTGATCATTAGGTTCATGCTATTCCAAAACCACATCAAGTACACTTACTTCAAGTTCCACAACGCTTCCATCTCGCGAATCTTCTGGATACTCTTCATGCCCTTTGGCAGCTGAGAATCGTAGATGATACCTGGCTTGCCCGTGGTCTTGATGATGGCTCTGGTTTCATCCATACCGTACAGATTGGTGGCACGGCACAGATATTCGCCGCTGTCCTCCGGGTAGATCCATCCGAAGTTCATCGCCACGTAGCCAAAGTCGTAGATCGGTGTGAAGCGGTTCTCTGTAATACACAGATATGTTAACTACCATTTACGATTTTTCAATTTGTCAAGTAACTTACTATACGGCAACGGTTTGCCATTGTAGAACCACTCCACCTTCATGTTCGGATCACCGACCGGGGCCAACTGGCACTCGAACTTGGTGGCCTGCATCTCGGTCAAGCTGGTCTGATCCTTGATCTGCGTCACGAAACGAGGTGGCTGCTTACGATCCGGGTCGAACAGATCATCCTCGGTGAGGAAGATCTCTTCGGTGTACTTCTTGATCGTGGCTTCCATCTGCATCAGCGTTTCCGACTTTTGCATTCCCTTCGGAATCTGGTTCTGCAGCACAATCGAAGGAAGCTTCTTGCAGCTCACGTGGGCCTTGGTAACGTCTTCACCATGCTCGTTGAACGCACGGCACACGTAATCTCCGGCATCTTCGATGTAGACCGACAGGATGTCCAAAGATACGAAGCCCATGTCGTAGATAGTTCTGTAACGATGACCGCTAGGCAGTGGCTTTCCATTGCGGAACCATTCAACACGCAACTTAGGATCTTCCTTAGGTTCAACACGGCATTCGAAGCGAACCGTTTCTCCTTCATCGATCGTGGTAGACTGAATCTGCGAAACGAATTTCGGCGGACCGAAGGTACGTTCTTCCTGGGTAGCCAGGGTAACCTTTGCGCGTTCCAGTTCCTTCAGTTTAGAAGCAGTCATACCTTCCGGCAGCTGCGAATCCAAAATGATTCCACCTCGGGACACTACAGTGACCTTAGCAGTGGTTGAAGCAGTGCCCCATTTGTTCGTAGCACGGCACTCGTATACTCCAGAATCCCTCACGTAGGCATAATCCATGTCCAGAGCGATGAATCCGAAGTCGTTCAGCATGTGCACACGCGATCCAGTAGCAAACGGACGTCCATTGTGGAACCATTCGATTCTCATCGACGAATCTCCAACCGGTTCAACGCGGCAATCGAAGTGTACTGGTCCGCCTTCCGCTACGTCATTGTTATCCTTGATCTCAACAATGAACTTCGGTGGACGAGCTTCATCTTCTTCGGCCATCATTTCTTCGCGTTTGTGCAACTGTTCTTCCAGTTTCTGGATGCTTTCCGTTCCAGTACGGAAGTTCGATGGCAATTGTGGTTCCATGATGATGCCTTGACGACCACGTACCGTCAACTTACACGAAACGGTAGCCTCTCCATGACTGTTGGTAGCCTTGCAAGTGTACAATCCCGAATCTCGCTGGTAGCATCCAGCAATTTCCAGAATGACAAATCCAAAGTCGTTGATAGTCTTGATGCGAGATCCAGCCCACAAGGCCTTGCCGTTGTGATACCATTCTACACGCATGCTTGGGTCGTTGATTGGAGTCAGGCGGCACTCGAAGTGAGCCAACGAGTTCTCGGTTAGAGTTTGATCCGATGGCGTAGTGATGAACTCTGGAGGTTTGCCAGAATCGTCATCAGGGGTAAGACCTCCATGAGGAATGCCAAGTCCTTCCAATTCCGCGATACGTTCAATGGTGCCTTCCATACCCTTCGGCAACTGGGACTCCAGAATGATACTACGCTTGCCTTGAACCTTCATCGTTGCAGTAGTAACAGCTTCACCGTATTCATTAGAAGCACGGCACGAGTATTCTCCAGAGTCCTCTGGATATACAGGCGAGATTTCCAAAATGACGAATCCGAAGTCACAGAACGTACGGAATCGCGATCCGGTCTTGAGTGGCTTACCATTCCAGAACCATTCCACCTTAAGTCTCGGATCGTCGGTTGGAGTAAGCTTGCCCTCAAAGTGAGCACTTTCTCCTTCACGCAAGCTGTCAATGTTCGACAGAGGCACGGTGAACACTGGAGCACGACCGCCTTCGACGCGTTCACGTTCATCGCGAGTACGGACCAGCGAGTCTTCCAGAGTTTGAATCTTCTCCAATCCGCCTTCCATTCCATGAGGCAGTTGGGAATCTAGGATAAGATTTGCCTTGGAGACGCACTTTAGCGTAGCCTTGGTGCTATCCGATCCATATTTGTTCGTGGCACGGCACTCAAATTCACCCGAGTTTTCTTCGTAGCAGTACAGAATATCCAGGATAACAATTCCAAAGTCGTGGAACGTGCGATAACGGTGACCATGTGGTAGCTTCTGTCCATTCCAGTACCATTCGACGACCAGATCTGGATCCGTAACTGGAGTGAGTCTAGCCTCAAAGTGGGCACTCTGTCCCTCAACCAGCTTGGTAATGTCGGAGATCTTGGTAATGAACCGTGGAGCTTCTCCAACTGGCGATCCGGCAGCGGTTGGCTTCATTCCCGCCTGGCTCTCCAGCTCTCGGATTCTAGCCAATGAATCGGGTTGCAGCGATTCCAAGTAGACTCCTCCCTTTCCGAAGCATTTGAGTATAGCACGTGTCGTATCTTCGCCATATTTGTTCGACGCCTTGCAGACGTATTCGCCAGAATCGTGGCTCTGAACGTAGGCAATGTCCAACAACACATATCCGAAGTCGGAAACAGGCTTGATACGGTTGGAATGACGCAGTGGCTTGCCATTGTGGAACCATTCGACCTTCAGATCTGGATCGTTAACTGGGACCAAAGTGCACTCGAAGTGAGCCGATTGGCCATCCTTAAGGCCTTCCAAGTTCTGAATCTGAGTAGTAAAGCGTGGCTTCTGTCCGGCGGATTTATCGACGCATTCAAGATGGACGCTGATTTCAGCTGTTCCCCATTTGTTGGTGGCACGGCAACTGTAAGTTCCAGAATCTTCGATCTTGGTTCCCAGAATCTCGAGCACAACCATGCCAAAGGCATAAACGGTACGCACACGGTGACTTGCTTCCAAGGTCTTTCCGTTGTAGAACCATTCAATGACCATGGTCTGATCGCCAGTTGGAATCAACGTAGCATCGAAATGAGCAATTTCTCCTTCAACATTGGCGACGGCAACAAACTCGGAAGTAAATCTCGGAGCATGGCCTCCTTCAGCTTCGATCTGGGCGGCCTCATGTCTGCGTAGGGATTCTTCGAGGTTCTGAATCTTCTCCAAGCCCTCAGTGCCCTTCGGATGCTGAGTACGTTCAATGAGGCTTTCCTTGGTTACGCAGTACACGGTAGATGAAGTAAAGGCTTCTCCAGAATAGTTGTAGGCCTTGCATGTGTAGGTACCTTGATCACGTTCGTAAACTTCCGTCAAATCAAGCGTAACAAATCCAAAGTCGTTGGTCATCTTGAAGCGTGATCCATGTTGCAAAACCTTTCCATTGAAGTACCATTCGATCTTGAGGTTAGGATCATCCTTTGGTTCAACCTGTCCCTCGAGATGCAGAGATTCTGCTTCATTGAGTCTGAACTCGGACTGAAGCTCAACGGTCCACTTCGGTGCTGGGTAATCACCTTCCGGCTTTGAATCTTGTCGCTTGTAACGGTTTGCCAGAGCAGCTTCCGTATCTTGAACGGCTTCCAGACCTGCCTTGCCCATCGGATGTTGAGTATCCAAATACATGGTTGTAGTGCTTGTGCATCTCAACGATCCAGATGTCGATGCAGATCCCTTGTTGTTGGTAGCCTTGCAAGTATAGATTCCAGAATCTTCAGCGTATGCTCCGGTGATGTCCAGCGAGACGAATCCAAAGTCGTAAGTGGTCTTGAAACGGGAACCAGTTGGCAGTGGTTTGCCGTTGACAAACCATTCAATCTGCATAGTCGGGTCCTTTGATGGTTCCACGTTACATTCGAAGTGAACATTAGCTCCTTCCTTGCATTCCACGTTGTTCAAATGAGTAACAAAGACTGGGGATTCGAACTGTGGCTCAGGAGTTCCCTTGTAAGCTGCACGAGGTGCTTCCAAATCACTAATCCTTTGAACGGAAGCTGGGTGCATCGTATCTCCCAAGAGCCAGTGGCTGCCTTCAATCTTCAACGTAGCAGTGGAAACGGCTTCACCATGATTGTTGATAGCCTTGCATGTGT
Organism: Aedes albopictus; assembly: GCF_035046485.1. Classification (NCBI taxonomy): domain Eukaryota; kingdom Metazoa; phylum Arthropoda; class Insecta; order Diptera; family Culicidae; genus Aedes; species Aedes albopictus. The sequence goes on from NW_026917272.1 coordinate 5,669, forward strand.
AGATAGCTGAGTCATCGGCGCGAAGTCCATTGATTGACAGAGTAACCAGACCAAAATCGAAGGTGCTGCGAATTCTCGCTCCAGTAGTGATCGCCATACCGTTCTTGAACCATTCAATTCGGAGGTTAGGATCGGCACGAGGCTCGACTTGAGCTTCCAAGTATACGTGTTGACCTTCCTGAAGTTTGTCGTGGCTTTCCAAGTGCGTGGTGAAGACTGGAGCCTGCTGCGGAGTTGTGTCGACAAACATGTCTGGGACGCGGTTCATTGCTGCTTCCTTGAGCTGAATCTTCTCCCAAGCTTCCGGAAGCAGTGGTTCGCCAGCAATCGATGACTTCGACTTAATCTTCATCATGGTCGAAGATACGGCTTCTCCAGCCTTGTTGATAGCCTTGCACATGTAAACACCAGAGTCCTCAGACACAACCGAATTGATATCCAGAGTGACGAATCCGAAATCATTGGTAGTGCGGAATCTTGATCCAAGCTTGAGTTCAACGCCATTCACATACCATTCGTACTTCATACTAGCGTCACCAACTGGCACTACGCGAGCCTCGAAGTGAGCATGTTGACCTTCCCACAATTCGGATGGTCCAGTCAACAGCTGCGTGAAGATTGGCTTCTCGAACCCAGCTTCTTGTTCCTCGGGACGAGCTGCATGTGGTTGTTCAAGTTGGATAATCTTCTTCATGCCTTCCGGATGCTGCGAGTCCATTTGGATACTGGCCTTCGTACGGATTCTCATCGAAGCGGTAGTGACGGCCTCACCCAGAGGATTGATAGCACGGCACATGTACACACCCTCGTCTTCTTCACGAACGTGAGTAAGATCCATCGAAACGAATCCGAAGTCGTGTTGCTTGGTAATACGAGAGCTATCCTCCAACGGTTTTTCGTTTCTGTACCATTCGACCTTGAGGTTCGGATCACCAACCGGAATCAAGCGGCACTCGAAGTGAGCGGTTTGTCCCTCAGCGATGAAGTCAATGTTCTGCAGAGGCTGAGTGAACACTGGACGCTGCTTAGTAACGGCATCCTGAATCTCCGGACGCTTGAACGGAGCTGCTCCTTCAAGCTGCTTGATTTTGTCCAGACCCTCGGGATGTTGAGTATCTGTAATGATCGTTCCCTTGGCGGTAACTCGCATGTTGATCGAAGACTTACACTGTCCCTTGGCGTTGATGGCCTTAACCGTGTACTCTCCAGCATCTTCGGCAACGCAATGTTGAATATCAAGCGCAACATATCCGAAGTCGAAAGTAATGTGGAATCTCGCTGCAGATTGCAGTGGCTTTCCGTTGTGGTAGAACTCGATACGTAGATTCGGATCATGGATCGGTTCAACTTGAGCTTCAAAGTGAGCAGTTTGGCCTTCGTGAATCTCAGTTGTGCCTCTAAGCTCAGTAACGAAACGTGGAGCAGTGACATCAGGTTCTTCATGCTCCAGACGCGACGGACGTGCTTGGGCTTCCAGCTTCTGAATCTTTTCCAAACCATCTGGATGTTGAGAATCGAAGATGATGCTACGCTTGTTAACCACACGAATGTTGCAAGTACTGACGGCTTCTCCAACCAAATTGGTGGCCTTGCACATGTAGGTACCGCTGTCCTCTCCGTAGACGTACAGAATATCCAACGCAACGTATCCAAAGTCATGGGTCGTACGGAAGCGATGTCCTGCTCGGATGGCCTTGCCATTGATGAACCATTCAATCTTCAGGTTCGGATCGTTGATCGGCTCAACGCGGCATTCCAGATGGGCGTAGTCGCCTTCCTTTAGGTTCTCCAAGTTGGTCAACGGGGTCAAGAATACAGGCTTCTGCTTAGCTGGTTCCACTTCCGGCGTCTTTGGTTTCTGGTAGCTCTCCAGTTCCTTAATCTTCTGCAGACGCTGTTCATCCAAAGTCTCCAAATATAAGCCAGCATTTGCTAAAAGAGGAAAAAGTTAAGATTAGTTTTGAGATTTACTTCATGAAAGATGAGACCTCACCTGTGACTTTAACAGCGCAGGTCGTGACAGCCTCCCCAACCGCATTCTTCGCCTTACACATGTAGGTGCCTGTGTCCTCAGCGTGTGCGTACAGAATATCGAGAGCGACGAAACCAAAGTCGTACGTAGTCTTGAAGCGATGACCCTGCTGAATCGGGCGACCATTGCAGTACCATTCGACCTTCATGGTAGGATCGTTAACTGGTGTGAGCGTAGCTTCCAGATGTACCGGCAAACCTTCCGATACGCTGGCATTCTTGAGTGGACGACCGAACTGTGGCTTTTCGGCAACGAAGTGCTCCTCATCTGACTTGCGACCGTAACGTGCGTCACATTCCAGATATTGGATCTTCTCCAAAGCTCCTTCGTGCTGAGTGTCGCGAACGATTCCTGACTTGGAAGTAACGTTCAAAATGATGGACGACGTTTCCGAACCAAGATGATTGGTAGCACGGCAAGTGTATTCTCCGGAATCTTCGGCATAGACGGTGAGTACATCAAGGGCGGCAAATCCGAAATCGTATGTAGTTCTGAAGCGATGACCAGTAGTCAATGGCTGTCCGTTGTGGAACCATTCAACCTTCAAGTTCGGATCTGGATACGGTTCAATTCGGCATTCGTAGTGAGCACTCTGTTGCTCAACCAAATTGGTTGGTCCATGAAGCTTCGTAGTGAACTTGGGCTTCTGGGTAACAACATATTCCTCTTCTTCCCTACGGGAGTACCGAACAGCATCTTCAAGCTGGTGAATCTTCTCCAGAGCGTTCTCGTTTTGAGTTTCCAGATCGAGAGCAGCCTTGGATTGAACCATCAGCTTGGCGGAAGTAACAGCCTGTCCCAAATCGTTGGTTGCGCGGCAAGTATAAGTTCCGGAATCTTCAGGGTTGACGTATTTCATGTTCAGGGCAACATATCCGAAGTCATGCATAGTGGTGATACGGTTGGACGCCTCAATCGGAACTCCATTTCGCAACCATTCAACTCGCATCTTTGGATCACCAACCGGGACCAGTCGAGCCTCGAAATGCACGGCTTGATTCTCAGCGACCTTAACATCCTTCACTGGAAGAGTGAAGACTGGAGCCTGAGTGATAACTTCATCGACTTCCGTCTCACGTTGATAGCGAGACATATCCTCCAGGTAGCGCAGGCTGGATAAAGCATGTTCATGCTGCGATTCGGAGTAGATGCTCTTGCGGGTATGAACAATGCAAGTAGCTGAAGTGACAGCTTCACCAAGGGCGTTGACAGCACGGCAAGTGTAGGTACCGGAATCTTCTGCCAAGCATCCCATGATGTCCAAGGCAACAAATCCAAAGTTGTTCGTTTCAGTGAAGCGAGATCCAGACTTGACCGGGGCATCATTATGGTACCACTCAACGCGGAGAGTAGCATCAGAGACTGGGATCAGGCGGCACTCAAAGTGAGCACGCTGACCTTCCTTGATCTCGATATGCTTCAACGAGGTAGTGAAAGTAGGGGCCTGCGATGGCATGTCGTCGCCGTGATCAGCACGATGATGTTTGGACTTCTCTTCCAGATACTGAATCTGCTCAAGACCCATTTCGTTCTGCGTTGTGGTCAGAATCTGTTGCGTGCCACGACAGGACAGCTGAACGGCGACTTCATCAACGCCAACCAAATTGACGGCACGGCACATGTAGGTTCCACTATCTTCAGCGATCAGATCAATAATATCCAGAGCAACGTAACCGAAGTCATGGATTGGACGGAATCGATGACCGATCGTGATCGGATGACCATTCTTGTACCATTCAACCTTCAAGTTCGGATCGGTTACTGGTTCAAGCTTGCACTCGAAGTGAGCGTGACCACCCTCTTGAGCACGATCGATGTTCTTAGGACGGGTAACAAATCTTGGCTTGATGTTGACAATTTCGTCAACAAACTCGGTTTTGCGGTAACGCGAGATGTCTTCCAGGAACTGTAACTTTTCGAGACCTGCTGGGTACTGAGTCTCCATGATCAAGTCCTTCTTAGCAACGATGCGAACCGAGCAAGAAGTTACAGCTTCCCCTAGGGAATTACGAGCCTGGCAAGTGTACACTCCTGAATCAACAGGGTAGACGCCGAGCAGATCCAAAGCTACGTAATCGAACTCGTAAGCTGGACGGAAGCGATGGCCGATTTTGACCGGTTGTCCGTTGACGAACCAATCGACACGCATTGTTGGATCACCGACTGGCTGCAGACGACATTCCAAGTGGATGTTGGTACCTTCATAAGTTTCAATGTTGTGCAGTGGACGGACGAACTGTGGCGGCGACATGACGGTGATGTCTTCCAAAACGTCACGACGCATGCGGGATGAATCATCCAGGTATTGCAGCTGCTCCTGGGTCAGCTCACTTTGCGATTCGGTGATAATGTCCGAACGAGTAATGACCCGAACACAAGCCGAGGTGTGCGACGATCCAAGCTGATTGGTAGCGCGTACAGTGTATTCTCCCGAATCGTTTGCAGTGCAGTGAAGAATGTCCAAAGCCACGAAACCGAAGTCGTAATAGGTCTTGAAGCGGGATCCAACAGTGATTGGACGGCCGTTCTGGAGCCATTCGACGCGCATCGTGGGATCACCCAGAGGTTCGAGTTTGCACTCCAGGTGGATGTTACGACCTTCTCCGACTGGTTGCGGATCCGACAGAGGCTGAGTGAAAATCGGCTTGGATTTGCACAGTTCTTCGATTTGATACGACGGTTCGACGAATTGAGTTTCCTGCTTCATCTGGGTGCGTTCAACAACGTGGTGCATGCTGGTGGTATCAACAGATGAACGAGCTGCAAGAGATAAAGATTCATACAGAGATTTTACGTGTTGCCCTAGGGTTTTGGAGGGGAAGCGTATGACGTGCCTTAAATGAGTTTTGGTTGGGGATATTTGTTCTTGGTGGTGGTGTGGAGGAAGCTAAATACTAAAATTCTAATATGAAACTACATTTGTCTTCTACAAGTGTGACTATGTGTCTTAGTGTCGAATTTTATTTGACTTTACACAGTACATTAAGACAAAAATAAAAGAAGCGTCATTCATGAGTCTACTAGCAGAGGAATTTGCATACTTACTTTCAACGATCATCTGGGTATCCAGTTGGGCTTGTCCAGCTGCATTAGTAGCAACCAGCGTGTAGGTTCCCGAATCTTCACCGCGAACGTCCAAGATGTCCATAGCGACATAACCGAAGTCGTGGTACGTCTGGATACGGTTGGCTGTCATCACTGGACGTCCATTGTGGTACCACTCAACACGCATCGTCAGATCGGACTGTGGTTCAAGGCGGGCTTCGAAATGAGCGCGCTGTCCTTCGACGATTTTGTTGGTAGCTTTCAGCGGACCCAGGAAACGTGGAGCAGTCTGAATGACCTGCTGCTCTTCTTGGGTAGAGCGGGTATATCTTGACGAATCTTCCAGATATTGGATCTTCTCCATTCCCATGTGGCTCGTCTGGGAGTCGACGATGATGTCCTGGCGGGACACCACAGTCAGCTTGCCGGTGATGTGGGCTTCTCCCAGAGAGTTATAGGCACGGCAAGTGTAGTGACCGACATCATGAATCGTGACCTGCTTAATTGTCAGAGCAACGTAGCCAAAGTTACAGAACGTGGTAATACGCGAGCTAGCCTCGATCGGGTGACCATCCTTCAACCATTCTACACGAAGAGTTGGATCGCTGACGGGTTCCAGGCGACCTTCAAAGTGGGCAAAGCCTCCTTCGCGGATGTTCAGCTGGTCGGAGATGGGTGTCTTGAACTCCGGTCGCTGAGTGCTTTCCGGAGTTTCTTCGTAGAACTTCATGTTTTGGTACTTTTGGTACTGTTCTAGCTGTTCGACGCTTTGGATGTAGTTCTGTTGCTCAGCGATACCCAAATCTCCGGTAACGGCAGCCTTGCTGACGATCGTAATCTGAGAAGTACTGATAGCTTCGCCGATGCGATTGACGGCGCGCACAGTGTAGGTACCGGCATCTTCAGCTCGTAGGTGCATGATGTTCAGGGAGACGTATCCGAAGTTGAAGATGGCGGTGATCCTAGAGCTGGCCGTAATCGGACGGCCATCCTTGTACCACTCCACTCTCATTGTTGGATCGCTCACCGGGGTAATCTGAGCCTCAAAATGAGCGTTTCTTCCCTCTTCCAGCTGGCCCAAGTCCTGCAGTGGGCGAGTGAAAGCCGGCCTCTGGTTGACCACTTCCTCAATACTCTCAGTACGAACGTACTTGGAGTAGTCCTCCAGGTTCTGAATCTGATGCAGGGCTGCCGAATGCTGCGACTGTTGCTCGATCGGAGGCTTTGGCTGGACGCTCAGCATGGCACGCGATTCGGCCACGCCAGTCGAGCTGGACACACGACACGTGTACTCGCCGCTGTCCTCCATGACGATGCTCAGCAGGTCCAGGGCGACGAAGCCGAACTGGAACGTCGTGTTGGCACGGGAACCTACGAGGCGGGGATGGAGGTTGATTAGAATGGTGATTATTGAGAATTCTTGACTATACTTACTTGCTTGAATCAAGTTTCCATTCAGGAACCACTGGACGCGCATCGTCGGATCGGAGACGGGTTCGATGCGGCCTTCAAAGTGCACCTTACCACCCTCGACTTGAGCAACGTCGTTCAGCGGGATGGTGAACTTTGGCGGTGGATAGATGCGATCTTCCTCCTTCGGTGGCATATGGGGAGCAGCTCGCTCGACGTGACGCAAGAAGATGACTTCCGGTTCCGGTGCGGGTCTACGAATGGAGAATGATTAGAAATCTTGAAATAGTTCACAGTTAGCATGCAGATCTTACTCTGGTTGGATGACTTTGGTTGGTCGTGGTAGTTGTAGACGGCGCTGTTCTGGGGCTGGTCCCTTCGGAGTTTCAACGAAGAGACGAGCCCGGGTAGCAGTGGTACCGGCAACGTTTTGCGCGGTACACTGATACCAAGCAGCATCCGACGTCTTAGCTCGTGGGATGTCAACGGTGGTGGAACCATTGTCGTCCCACAGGATCTGTACGTCCGGTCCCGGCTGCAGAGGGATGCCATCCTTCTGCCAGGTGATGCGTGGGATCGGAGTACCGATGGCACGTGCAAATAGACGGACGGGTTCACCTTCCTTCACGTTGACAGTGGTAAAACGTTCAATGAACTTCGGTGCAACGACCTGTTCGCGTTCGCATACGACTAGTTTGGCTTGAGCAGCAATCTCTCCGGTTTTGTTACGGGCGACGCAGGTTACAATGCCGTGATCGTAACGGTTGGTGCTGGTGATCATCAGCGAATGGTTACCAGCCTCGTTGACGAGGATTTTGTGCGTGGCGTCGTCAGTGACAAGCTTGCCGTTGATGTACCAGGCCACTTCCGGATAAGGACGGCCAGTGACGCGGCAATCAAAGCGAGCCATTTTTCCCTCGGTAGTTTCCTGATCTTGGATCAGAGTAACGAACGCTGGAGATAGAGCTTTGGTAGCTTCCGCCGATTCGATGACTTCATGGCTGGTTGCAACGGTGGTTTGTTCCTGTGCTGGTTCGATAGCCAGGATAGCGGACGAGACCTGACAACCCTGAGGATTTTCGGCCAGTAGAGTGTAGTGACCGGAATCCTTGGAGTTAACGTTTTTGATACGTAGTGTTGCTTGCTGGTTCGAATAAGTGATTTCATGCTTGTCGACGGACGGGATAATTCGTTGACCATCCTTAAACCAGCTCAGTCTTGGTCTCGGGTTGGCGCTAACTCTGGTGCTGAAGACAGCATCGGATCCTTCGACTAGCTTCGAGTTTCTCGGTTTCTGACTAATTTGCGGAGGTGCTGGTGGACCAAGAGCGCGATCTACGGTAGTGATTATTTGAGCATCCGTTTCGCCACCGTAGCGACGAGTGATTGATTCGCGGAAGGATACTTCCCGCAGCAATCGATACTCGAAGGTATCGACCTTGAATTCCTCTTCGATGTGCGAGTAGCCGTTGGTGTACTGCTGCTGCTGTTGGCTTATGACCTGCTTCTGCTGCATAACCTGCTGCTGCATTTGCTGTTCCCGTTTGACCTGTTGGAACTGTGGAGCAGGCATACCTTCTGGTTGAATGAACACGGAGCAGATGGCCTCGCCAACAGCGTTTCTGGCTTTGCATGTGTACTCGCCCTCATCGCCGGGCCCAATTTGGTTGATCAGCAACGACACCACTCCAGTCGAGGGATTGTAGCTAAGCTTGTGCTTCGAAGAGTCGAAAAGTGGTGCGCCTTTTCGAGTCCAGGAAACCTCTGGCTTAGGTGTACCCTTGAGTTTACCCTCGAACAGCGCATTACCGCCCTGTGCAAAGCGAGAGTTTTTGAAGATCTGCTCAAACACAGGTGGTGATGCGTCGGATGGGATACTGGGCGACTGTACCAAGTAGCTTGGTGCTTGCTGCTGGTACAGCTGAGCCGATGGCGTCTGTGGTGCCGAGGTGATGGCCGGGGTTGATGACGTCTGTTGCTGAATGAAGCCGCCAGTTTGTTGCACTGTAAGAAGACAGAGAGGAAGATCCTCGGTTAGTCGAAGTGTTCTATTTTGGGAATCTCACAGCTAAGCCAGAGCAAGAAGCGTACGAATTTGTGAACGAGTTTGCAAGCCAAGTGCGTGCACCATTTTCTATGGCACACGAGTTTCAGTACCTACAGGTATTACGGTTGCGGATCACCTCAACGATTGAGGTACTTGTATTTTGGGAGCAATCAACCAGTTACCAAAACAACAAAAGAGAAGTCTACGATCGTGTGCCAACTGAAACGTGATTCCGAATACGTCAACCTCATGACGCCAGGATTTCCCCAAGTTCAATGGTACCTGTTTAAAGATAGCTCAGTTTCAATCAGCTGTCCACCTGGGTCCAACGGGATATTTGAGTATTTTTAGTTCTAATTTTAGGCCAAACCGTTCGCGAATTATGGGTCAAGGTCATCCGGATTTCCGGCATTAATCCAAATCTACCTATAAGCAGCGATTTCTGATATTCAAAAGTTGGGATTTCAACGCTTTTCCGTTATTCAAAAACCATCCATTTGAAATCCCCTCTCAAACTGGGCACTTTGCAGCGTGGTTTTCTTCGAAAATATCGTGCACTTTAGCTTGGCGCGTCTATTTCGAGCTCCCCAGAGGCACACTTTTTCACAAAATTGAGATAGGATTTCGTTCGCAACGCGGGCAGCTGTTTGCATTATTTTTGGCCCCCACAACGATTGTGCAACCGTATCAACAGAACGTGCGTTGTTGGTTGGTTGGTTGGTGAGTTTGAATTATCTAACGAACGAAAATTTCCGCCGGCTGGGAAATGAGGAATTTCTCTGTTTGAAAATAGTCTTGGCTAGAGAAAGATGCTGCTACTATGTGTTCATGTGCGGGATGAGATTGATTTGTACGCAAGAATATTGCTAGCTGACGTGAATGAATGCTGAATATTGTGTAATTTGCTCGTTGCCTATTCGCATGTGTAAGTTTTGTGTTACGGGTTGGATATTAGGTATTTTGGGATGTTGAAAGACTTGTTATCTACAGTTTTTCAATTTTATTTTTCGCTTGCGGTATACCGCGGTAGCTTTTTTGTCCCAATTTTCCGATATTGAGTTTGGTGGTTGAGAAAACTGGATTTTTCATATTCTTAGGAGAAATCTTTATGAGTTATCAACTCACGTTCATATTACTCCGAAGGTGAGAAATGTGAACACACATCCAGCTTCAGCTACCTAGGAAACTTTCAGAGTGATAAATACTGTAAAACATAACAAAACCATCGTTTGCCAATTACTCAACTGTCCCTTGCAACAACATTGCATCTGCATACTCTTTCCGCCACTGCCCCTTCTCATCCAATTCCACACTCTACCGGTTACCGGACGACCCCTTTCCAAGAAGCAACCGCCGCCGCCAGGGCTAGGGGTGCTGCGCTTCCTGAAGCGAGAAGCATGAAATTAATCGTGGATATCATTTCCGAATAAAACTCTCCAGTTGGTTCAGTTAGTTGTGGCGGCGGCAACTGTGGCGTGGAGCGATATCTTGTTAGACTTTCCAACGAATCGTAATCGAAGCCCCCCTCTGGCATTGCGCTTCAACAAAGTATCATTCAAAAGCGCCTTTCTTGGTTTGTGCGCTCGGGCTTAGTCTTAATGTGTTAATAATTTAATTAAATCGCCATTTGCTCTTGGCGAATGCTTGCGATTGCAAACTGCCGCGTCGCCGTGCGATGGTTTCAATTGATATGAACTAGTGAAAAAAAAGATAATCCATAGAGGAGACTGGGGAGACTTGAAATTATACTGTTAGTATCACAGCAAATGATTTTGTTATATCCATCGTGATTCATCCATACCGAGAAACGAACATTATTGTAAGAGTTCCTCTAACAAGGTCAGCAAGAACTATTTTAAAGAATGCTCCAAGAATAAATTTAAGAATGGATTTCTTCTCATGTACTTGATCAACATTTCTTCACGATTACCTCCTGGGACACTGCCAGAAATTCCTGTGGAGATTCTTTCAGAGTTTATCAATTTTTTTTACAGAATTTTAAAATAACTTCTTCATATTCGCAGGATTCCCTAGAACAGGCTTCTTTACCGACACGTATATTTTTTAAAGGGACTGGTGGGTCGCGAACCATAGTTTGAGAAAGGTGGCCCTAGAATAATGATTTCAACAAAAATTCCTCCAACGATTCGTTCAGGTATCCTTTTGTTAATGTGTTTCTTAAAAAAAGTATTCCCCTGTTTATATATTTCTTCAAAAAATCTCCTGAGAGTTTTTCAGAAATTCTTCCAATAATTCTCCTCGGGTCTTTTTCAGGAGTTGCTCAAGACATCTCTGAAAAGATTCATATTGGTTTTGTCCAGGGGCACCATAAAAAAATCCTCCTGGGATTCTTAAGAAAATATTATTCGATGAGTTTTGATTCGGAATTACATTCAAAGATTTCTTCAAAAGATGCGAGAGAATTTTCTTACAAAAAATCGGATATTCTTTTATAAATTCTTCCCGGATTTGCATTTAGAATTTTTTATTTTTTTCTAGGAATCCTTTATCAAAATAATTGTTGAAATTTCTCCAGAGGTTTGTAGATATTGTTAAAATATTCAGGAATTCCCTCAGGCTGAAATTGAGATATTCCTTTTGGGGGATTCTCTAAGGTATTGTGTTGAGTTTAAACACACCTAAGGATTGCTTGGGATTTATTCAGACCTTTCTTCAAAGGTTCTTCCAGAAATGTTTCAAATATTAGCTAGTTCTTCCGTATATTTTTCCAAACATTCACGTTTTTTTTGTTTCTGCAGGATTTACTTCGAAAACTTCTCCAGACAGTCTTCAGGGTACTTGTTTAAGAAATTCGTTTAAATTTTTTCCAGACGTATCTTCAGGAACTCTTCTAGGTTCTTTCAGAAAACCCTCCAGGGTGCCCTCAGCAGTTTATTGAGAGATTTTTTCAAGAATTTCAACAGTCCCTTATCAGCAATTTCTGCGGGGATTCTCACAGACATTTTTAATATGGTAATTTCTTTCTGGTTTGCAGTCTTATGTGTTGGCTCACGAAACAATCATTTTTGCTCAAACGTTTCGATCCCGGTTTGGATCTTCATCAGGGGATAAAATATTATTCGTCACTGTCCATGAAACGAATAATTTTTTATCCCCTGATGAAGATCGAAACGTTGGAGCAAAAATAATTGTTTCGTGAGCCAACACATAAGACTGCAAGCCAGAAAGAAATTACCGCTGTAACTCTCTTAGTCGAAAAAATTCAAAAAGACATTTTTAAAAGATTCCTCCAGAAATTCCTCCACGGATTTCTCAAGCAAGTTTTCCAAGGAATTACATTCAGATTTCTTCAAGAAGATTCTCATTATTTTTTTTTTTCCAGAAATTTAGGAGGTTTCTTGAGAAATTTCTTCAAGTGTTCTCCCAGGACTTCATCCAGGAGTTTCTTTCGAGATAGCTTCGGAAATTGGTTCAGGAGTATTTGTCCTTGAATCACTCCAGAAAATATTTAAAAAAATCTCCAAAGGAACCACCAGAAGTTTTTTTTTAAGTTTCTTTCAGGCAACACTCCAAGTCTTTCTTAAAAAAAATTTTTCAGGGTTTCCAAGGTATCACCAGAAGTTTTTTTAGTTTCCTTCAGACAATCCTCCAGGTCTTTCTAGAGAAATTTCTTCAGGATTTCTTTAAAAAATATGCTAGCTTTTTCTTGTGAAAATTCTTGGAATAACTTCTGAAAAAAAAAAACCCTGCAGAAATATCTGAATCCTGAAGAAATTTCTCAAGGAATTCTTGGAGGAACCCTCGGAAGAATTGTAGGGATTTTCAAAGTAATTTCAAGAGAAATTTCTGAAGAACTCAATGGAAGAACTTCAGAAATAATCCTTAGCTGAAATTCTTTAAAGGAATTTCAGAAGAAAGGCTAGGAAGAATGTCTGAATCCCTAAAGAAATTTCCAGTAGAATCCCTGTAGAAATCTTTGAAAGTACTCTTCAATGAATCTCCAGATGAACATCTGAAAAGATCACATTGAAATTCGTAAAAGCGTCCCAGCATAAATTTCTGTAGAAATTTTTGGAGAAATTTCTGGAGAAATTCTTAGGGAAATTGTTGGAGGAATTCCTAAAAATGTTTATTGAGAAATTCTTTAAAAAAAATTCTAGAAAAAATCTTTTCATAAAATTCTTGGAGGATTTTCTAAAAATAATCCTGGAGCAATACATGAGCGTATTATCTAAGGAATTCTAGTGGAAATGTTGCAATTCTAGTAGAAATACTGTAATCTATAAAGATCCCTGAATATAATAATACATTGGGGTCCCGATTTTGTCAGCCCCCGATTTTGTCAGATCCCGATTTTATCAGATTTTTGATCCGATTTTGTCAGCCTTTTTTGAAGTAGAAAAATAAAAGTGATTTTTATTCAGCAATTCATTTGCTTCGTTTCTTGTAAGTATTTTTGCTGGTGCTCTTCCAAGTATTCCGCCGGTAGTTCTTGAAGGAATTCTATCGGGAACTCCCCAAGAAAAACCAACAACTATTAGGTCTCAACAAAAGGAATCTAAACATCTACACCGTTCTAATAACTGGACACTGCGCCTGCAGATACCATCTACAAAAGATCGGAGCAATCCAAAACTCAAATTGCCGCTTCTGTGACGAGGAGAGGGAAACATCAGAACACATCCTCTGCTATTGCAGTGCACTCACCCAACGTAGGTTCAAAGTTCTCAGCAAGCCCTTTTTGGGGCCTGCTGACATATGGATCTTATCTCCCAAGGACGTGGTTGGCTTCATAAAGCTAGTTTCGCCAGAATGAGGGAGTCACATACTGTAACTCAGGATCTCTATTCATCAATAATAGATGGTCTTGGATGGATGGATCTTGGAGTTCCTCCAAGATTTTTTCTGGAAATTTCTATACGACCCGTTTCAGATATTTCCCAAGGAATTCTATCTGTGATACCCCCAGAGATTGCTTCAGGAACACCTGCTGAGGTTCCTCGAGAAATTATTATTGGTATTTCTGTAGGCCTTTATCCAGTAGTTTCTACAGGAACTCCTCTGGTGTTGTATTCAGAGAATTCTGTAGATATTTCTGCAATAATTCCTATATAATTTACTCCGTGCTGTGATCCATGAATAAATCTACGGATGGTACAAATTTCCCAAATGAAGGAGAACGTGCCCCTGGGGCCAGCCTACTGATGAATAAATCTAGCTATTTTCCTAGGGATTTTTTCAAGAATTTCTTTTAGGATTCCTTCAGGGATGCTTCTAGGGATTTCTTCAAATGTTCCTCTATTAATGCCTTCAGTTATTACTCATATTGGAATTCCTCAAGATATTTCACTATGATTCCTCTATTAGATTTCTCAATTGGGCAGGTTTTGCAGAAACTACTTACGGGATTTCCTGGGGAATTTCTAGAGGGAATATCTAAAGGAAGTCTCGATGAAATTTCTTAACGAAAGCCTGGAAGAATTTCTGAAGGAGTCTGTCGAAGATTTTGTAGTGAAATCCTTGGAGATAATTCTGTTGGAATCTTTATTGATATTTCATTTGAATTGATATTTTTTTTTATCTTTGTTAACGAGATTTTTAATCTGGGGCTAGTTCATGTCAGGACCAAAACTTAATTTCCCTTGCGATGAAAGAACTCACATTTTGTGAGATTGTCGGATGTGCGATTCGATCCCAAGTTCCCGGCGTTATAGTCGTGTGATTTAACCATCACACCAGGTCCGCTCCACACTTTGATTTTCTAAAAAAAAACGCTAAAAGCAACTCCAACGAAATCCATGAGCGATTTCCTTAAAAAAAAAAACTCATTCTAAAAGATTTTAGAAAAACTTTCATAAAATACATCAAAGTCTTCGTGAGAAGGATTTCTAGATGATTTTCTGAAGGAATTCATGGAGCAAATTCAAGAAATTCAAGAATGGTTTTGTAATGGACTTCTTAAATTTATTTCCAGGGAAATCTCTTGGATAATTTTGAGAAAATTCCTAAGGACAAACGTCTTGAAATCCCGTTTCAACAGAGCATGAGAACTTCAGACGCACAAATCTCAAGAAGCAAGCTTCAAATAACAATGCATTTTATTATTTTGTTCTTGCTCACTTGTAATAAGTTTAAAATAAGAAGATCAGGTGTGCTGGTTTTGTTTACGAAGAGATTTGTGCCCTCGAAATCGTGAGTAGGTGCCAAAGTCGGCCATTGTGGCGGCCATTTTGGGACTCTACCAAGTCTGTCCTTAAAGATACTATGAATTATATCTAAAGAAATCACTCCATAAAATGCTTACAGAGAAACCTACGAAGACATTCCTGGCAGAATGTTCTAGATTTAGACATTGTCTGGAAGATTTTCTGGAGGAATCGCTGGAGCAATTTCTGGAGGATGGTTTTCTTAATAAATCATTCGATGAGCTTCTGAATGAATGTTCCTCTTAAAGAATTTCCTCATGACGCGATCTCTCAAAGAATTTCTGAAGGAATTACTGTAGAACTTCAGAATAAACTCAAGGAGGAATTTCTGAAACATGCACGATTTTCTAAAATAATGTTTTGGGATATTTTGAAGAATAGCTAGTGAAATTTCCGAATTTAACACTGTAAGAAACTGAAGAAATCACATGAACAATTTTCTGATTTTTTTTAAGTGCTCAGAGAGAAATTTAAGGGGAAATTTGTGAAGCATTAAAAAGGAAGCAAAATCCCGCATTTCAGAAAAGAGCTTGAAACGCAAAAGCTTAGACTTAGATTATTCACTAGAGCCACTTTTCGTAGATTTGTAAGTGTACAAATCACATTTCCTTAAATTTGTTTAGACCGGCGGAAAATTATCCAATATCACAGTAATTTTTGTACATATGAGGGCGCAAAATTTAACTCACATAGACTATATTCCTACATTTGGAATAACACAAAAAAGATTTTTCATGTCCAGTAGGGCGAAAACAATTCCTCATTTCACTGCTACTTTCTCACATGTATGGGCACGTAAAATGTACAAAAAAAATGTATAAGAGTCATTCCACATCAAGTGTACACACAGTGTGTTTTCAACCATCGCCGATTTCAACTAAATTTCGTTGGAACGTTTGTTTAAATGCAGGAAGAAAAAATCCAAATTTTGGTGCCGATCGGATAACCCCACGGCCCGTGGCAGCACATATATACATTTTTGACCTTCAGCATATTTGAAGAAAGTTATCAGAGGAATCCAGGGAAAACACTATCTTTTTGATACAGGGTTGCCAATCATGTTATTTTTCAATTTTAAAATTTATAATCGATTTTTCGTCAAATCAGTACATTTTGATTTTTAAAATCGTGTTTATCAGACATTTTCCAATCGAAAAAAGCTTAACTGCCCGAGGTATTATGGGCCGTTCCAGAGATACAGCGTTTTTAAGCATGGAAAACGTTTTTCCCTAATATATCATATTGGTCGAACTTATAAGTTTCGCTAAGAAAACATTATTCGATGTAATTTAAAAGTGATTTGGGTTGATTTAGACCAAGATAAGCAGAAAACATTGCAAAAATAACAATATGGCAGTGTTGCCAGTTTACCAATCATGAATTTATTGTAATAGATAACAAAAAAGTGTAAATTTTAAAATTTGTATATTATGATCCTTATTTAAATTAACATTCTACCTATGTAAACATTAGTGTTGACGGAAGGGTTGCCAAACATTTTAGTTTTATATTAAAAATATGGTCAAAATCCATATTTTTCAGATAAATTTACATCAGTTGCTCACATTTCTCAATTATTTTTTTGCGTAGAAGATAACTTTTTCCCCAAAAATAACAAATTAATGATTATTTTACAGGGTTTCTACCTGGGTCTGGATTTTGGATTTCTGGCAGAACTCGGCGAGAATTAATTGTTTTATTTCATAATTTAAAAAAAATATTGACATTTTCACAGTCTTGAAGATAATCTGATAATGATGTATTGTATACTGCAAGGCATCTATTGTCGCAAGGCAGCTGCCTATAGCAGTGCACTGGAATAATCCGAAAAGCAATTTGACCAAGATTGTGTTATTGTGAGTGGTCAGTCATTTTCCTGTATGATGTTGTTTCAACTTCGTTTTCGAATATGTTACAACGAAGTAGTCTACAACCAGATTGCAATAAAAACAAGTACATGAAATTGAAAAAAAAAAATAGTTTCCTGACTCACTGACTATGTTATTTCCAGGATTCTTCCAGATGAAATGACGTTGCGTAGACTTTCTTTAAAATTCAATGCTAGTCTGCAAAGACTATAAGGCTAGGAATCGTTGTCTTAAGTTATCCAATATGTTCTACAATAGCATAGTTTTAGCACGCAGTGCTCCTTGGTTATATTTGGCTAATTTTGGGCAATTTTGACTAAAATTTTAGCAAAAGGCATTGTTAGTAAATGTATTATAAGATTTCACCGTTTGTGTGCTTAAGATTTGTCCAAAAAAATGTTGCACCCGAAAAGCTAGTTTTTAGGCCACATTTGGCTTTCGCGAATTTTAGTAATTTTTGCTCAACTCCTACAGCATTGGTGCCAAAGAAGCAAATATCCAAAAAAACATGAGACAATATGATGCCGTTTTAAAATATCAAACTTATTACGTATATTAGGGTGTTATAGAACGAAATCTATCAAAAAATCAACTTTTTAATGTTTTTCTGATTACAAATGTGATAATTACACATTTTTCCTACAATTTTATTGGCATACGTGTTCGGAGAACTTGTAGCAAACAAGTATAGCTTTCAATTTCTGCCAAAAGAATTAAGTTTTGACAAGTTTAAGTGTAGTTATGATTTTTTGAAGTTCAAAAATAGTCGAAAAACACAAAATTGGTTTGATGCACCTCTTAATTTCAATGGATTTGGCTAAAATTTTGACCAGTTACTTCTTTTACGAAGCCAATCAAAATATGGGGGTGGACTTGAGAATCAGAGAACATTTTTGAAAAAGTGGACAGGCCTAATGCGCAACAATAGGAACTAAAATTAACTGTTTCCAAAATAGTGCCTATTGTTGGTGCAAGCAATTTGTTATCGAAATCAGAGATAAATGATAGTTTTTTTTTCTATATTTTGTTACGTTTGTAAATTGTTGTGAACATTTTGTCTGTTTATTTTGTATGTTTTACTAAGGTTTGTACATTTGTCCCTGAAATTTAATGTGCATTTGTAGCGCTCCAAAAATTTCAGGAGCGATCCAGTACAAAACGCACAAGCCGTCCCCTAACACGGACATCAAATTGTAGACGGTCTTGTGTTGTTGCCCGAATCTGGATGCCCCTTAGGATTAGAAATTCCTAGACCAAAACAAGCTATGAAAGCCGCAACAGATGCTGCGAACTAAAAGACGAACTGCCAAACAAAATACAATTCTAGGATGACTGATGCACCAAGAATAATTATGAAACCTCGACATCCTGGCATTGCCCAGGTAACCAATAAGCATTTGAATAAGCCGTATTTCTGTTTAATATCTGCATTCGGCCTGCCTACTGCCGTATCATAGCAGTCCGTCTGCTAAACAGCTCTATATTAACAATTCAAATGCTGCTTAAAATCTGACAGCAGTTTCGTAGCATTTCAAATGCATGGTATATTTTGGTCAACAGGCATCATAACTGCTACTTTATTGCCATGAAACTGCTAATAGAGATGAGTGATGCTAAAACCATAACATATTTCCACTTTCTAATTTACATGCCACGGCTGTAGAAGCCATCATCTTTCACATGTCCAGTCAATCATAGTTAATAACGAATAAAATCAATGGGAAAACATGCATTGGCAAATAATTGCGATGATTGGTTTTCAATGATCGATTTTATTACCAGCACCTGCCGAGCTCATAGCATATACGAAGCAACTGCCGGTGTAATACTCATGCCTTAAATAGACTACAAATCCTACGCGCTTTATCTGATCATCTATAGCTTACCCTTTAGCGCGGTTCAGCACCATCGTCAACCCGAGGATCGAGGGATCGAATCTCAACTTGGCCAAAAGTAGCAAATAAACAGCAACAGCAGTTCAGGACGTGCCCCAAGCTTCAAAAGTTCCACAGCAGAAGAGTGAGAAAAAAGAAGAGAAAGGGAAGCCGTAAAATGGGCAGGGGAAATATTTTGTTTTTATTTTTGACAATCTGGGGGATAGGAGGGATAAGCATTTAATCAGCCGTATATCGGGCCAAAACCTGCATTTAATTAGCACTAATGGCGCATATATGGCAGATTAGCATTTAATGACCTGCTGTAAAGGAGCATATAGTGCCGAATTAGTGCCATTTTAACTGCTTATTGGTTACCTGGGTGGACTTCGTTATCCATATGGATGACTGGGCACAAATTAATGTTATATGTTGCATGTATGTGTTTTGTGCATTTGTAATGTTCCATTTTATTTTTCGTTCTAGTTCCCAAACGTGGGCCTGATATGGAAAATAAAATGCGCATTTGTAGAGTTTTTATTTGTTACAATTTTTCCAAGCAAATCTAGATGAAAAACTACCGACTAACGTTTTGAACCCATTATTAGGTGGTACACTGTTACCTCCATGATATGCACATTTACTCTAAAGGTCCACCTGGACAATACTTGTGATAAATTATTGAATACGTTAAAAAACCTTTTGTTTGAAAACTTTGAAACAGCGCAGCGTATTGATGCAATCACGGAAAAAAAATCATTTAAAAAATTTTAAATATTTTTTTTTCCGCGCTGTTTCAAAGTTTTCAAACAAAAGGTGCACAACAGTTTTTTTTAACATGTGAAAAAATTTATTACAAGTATTGCCCAGGTAGACCTTTAGAGTAAAT